>NC_069503.1:64302386-64304886 GCF_027579735.1 Bombina bombina
GAAAAAAAAAATAGGGAGACTAGAGAAATCGACATCTCGCAATCCCATCAATTTGATCCACAGAGGAATATAACTAGTACTGAGAGCGAAGATTTAAGTGAATCGGGAATATTAGATCAATCTGAAGAAAATTCCGATGAGGACGATCGTATACACAACATTGATTGGTGTACTTGTGGTAATTGTAAAATCATGACAACTGTGATTGAATCATTTTGTTGTCGTGAAAATGAGGATATCTCTTCTCAAATACCAGAAGGAAAATCCTGCATTTGTGATCATCAGAATCATATCCAAGAGACAGATGAACAATTTCTCCAACGTGTTTCGGATATGACTGGAAGTAATGTTCCAATGCAACCAACAGCCGTTGATACCCTCACTCAAAGGTGAATATATCAAAACATATATAATTGAATCAATATTTGAAGGTATATACTTTGAATTAATTGTACATAATCTTCATTGTTAACACATAAATATAATATAGCTTATTTATCAAGCTCCTTACGGATCTTGATGCTACCCCTTTATTTTGGGACTAGTCTGTAGGCTCTACAAATAATGCATTTCTGAAGCACCGTTCACAAAGAACTATGCTCCATACGTCCGTTCTGCCTGTTATGAGCAGGTGTACATCGCCGTAAATCTACACGTTCGTTTATTGACAACACCCTGCTGGATGAGCATTTGCGTAGTCTATGCCGGGCGCTGCGTTGCACCATCGGCTTATTTTCAGGTGCTTGTGCAATGCTCGCCTTATTCATGAACACCTTTCGTACTAGATCCGCACTGTTGGATCAGGTACGCCATACATACGTTCATAACTAGGCAACAATTAATTTGTTAACGATTATCTTTTTTATAACTCCAAATAGAGTTAGTTAAATTAAATTATTGTTGAATCATGATTTTTCGATAATCATTATCTTCATATTAAAATTTTGTTGTTTTTTTAAATTCAAATTTTAAATTTATATCGATCATTGATTTCATACATTTCAATTGATGTGTGTGTCTCTTTCTGTGTTTATATCTGTCTTTTTCTCTTTATGTATTTATCACCATGGTGTTTAAAAAACATATTAAATTAATTTTTTTTTTTTTATAGAGGTTTTAGAAAATTGGCATATAGAGGATTTTCAACTTGGATATATGGTCGGTTGGGTCCGAAACACCGAAGAACAATTCCGTCGTGTTTAGTGAATAGCATTAGACGTGCATTTCCAGCACCCGATCAAATATACGTTGGATTTCACTACCCTGAAGATGATGGAAATGCATTGGAGATGATCCTTGACTAACTTTTAATGTTTTTTTTTTTTTTTTTTTTTTTTTTAATAACAATGATTAAAATCTGAAACCATTTTTTGGCCTTTTTTTAAAAATTTTTTATTATATGTTAAGAATTATTTGATAAAAATCAAAATTTGTGTTTTTTTTTTTTTTAATGTTTGCAGAAATAAAGCCGTTAAAATTTAATTGATCTGTTTTTATTTAATGTCATGTATTTGTAATAATATCCAGAGTCGTAAATAATAACAGGGAACATGTGTAATATTATAAGAAGTGAACACCACCACACAGCCCCTACCACGTCTAAAATAATTTTAAGTTTACATCATTTAATTTTTATTATTTTACATTTAATAAATATAAAAATTAATATTCTAATTACATGTTTGAAAAAGCATGTACACTGTGCCCACAGTCTGTGAGATGGTATGCCCCATTATATATCTGTATCTGGCTCTCTCTCTTTCTCTGTCTCTCTCTATCATTCTCATAACTTTAAAAAGTACGTTATTAACAGTCTGTATGATGACATTAATTTGTATGGCTTGACCCTACCCGCCCAGTAGTTTATAAACTGACCACAGTAGACAGTGACATGCTCCACCCCCCATACTGTGTATATTGTTACTGAATCATTACTATGTTCACCACCTGCCCCACCGATGCTGTAGTATCAAGGTCTGTAATTTTCTGGTTCCACAAACATACACACATATAAAGGAAAAAAATACAGACACACTCACACACATAAACACAACGTACACACATAAACACCAATGGGTAATACAGAAACAATAACCCCTGTAGTTATGTCACACTCAAAATGATATCAGTGCTTGCAGTGTTCTTTTTTTTTTTTTTTTTTTTTTAAATCTGTGCCCACAACTGCGATCTATGAACACCCTGTAGTTTAGCCGCTGATCTCAGATTATATAATACATAATTATTTCAAACTTTACAAAAAATTGGTTTATAAATATATATAAATTTTTTTTAGAAAGAATAAATAATAAAAAAATTCTTAAATTTTTTATTTTATTAAAAACAATATAATTATATATAAACACTGATATATTAACAAAACATATAAAACTTAGTTTGATCACATATAGTAATCATTTTGGATAATAATATTTTAAAATCTATAATTTTTATCTTAAAAAATAGTAAAGTAAAAAGGATAATTTCTGTACAATGAAAGCCA
>NC_069503.1:64309886-64427386 GCF_027579735.1 Bombina bombina
CAATTATTAAATTTTTTTATATATTCTCCGCTTTTATAAGTGGAATTATTGCCGGATTTAATCAATTTTTCAATATATTATAATACCTATATGAAATAAAAGTTCAAAATATAAACTGTTATGTCCCAAACAAATTATAATAACTTATATGACTTACCGCTATCACTTTTGATACAGGAACGATGTAGATAATATAAACTGAAAAAAAAGGATGTCGCTCGATGCAAAAGTATTCAATGAATGGATACATTCATTGAATACTATGTTGCATATATAACACACCACTTGAAACGCATGCGCACAACGATTTCAATTCAAGATCGCAAGTTTAGAAACGCATGCGCGATCCGGAAAATCAATAACAAACGCATGCGCATATTCGGCACTCAATTACAAACGCATGCGCACAAACTGTAGCCGTCGTGAACGCGCAAGAGTGATACGTCATAGAGCGGGCGGGACCGCTCTAGTCGTTATACGCAGAAAATAAAGGAAGTTATGGATGGGAGGAGCGGAGCATGAAAACGGAGCAAAGTTAGTAACGTAATTATTAAGTTATATGTTCTGTACATATAAAAAAAAAATATGCGGTATTGATAATGGAGTCCATAAAAACTGATTTTGAGGGTCAATATGTAAAAAATTTACATCCACTTTAATGCTTTCTTTCCCTCAGACTTGGAAAATATCTTATTGTCAATAGATTTATTAACATACTCTTGTACATTAGACCATGGATTAAAAACTCCTTCAATACAGTTTAAAATTGCATTCTGTTTTTTTAACTGAAGCGATTTCTCCCAAATACAGCTCCATAACCTTTTAACCTTGTGAATGTTATAAACAACTACTCATCTAAAGAATGCTAGCTACTTCTTCAGCACAAGTAATCTATCTCTCTTTAACAAAACCTAAAAATAAAGCTATCTGTTGTGAACACGAATCTTAACAAATCTCCTACCTGCTGCCGCCAAAATGTAAGATATTACTCTTAAATAACCAAAGGATCTTATGTTAAAAACCATTCACGTCTAAAAATTAATATATAAATATATTAATATATTAATAATCGGCCCTGTACAAACTAATTTCATATACCGTACGGTATATCTTTGAAACCCTCCAGAAACAGACAACCATACTACCTTCAACTATTTAAACCATCACACATTTATTAGAGAACAGATAAATAACAAGATTACATGTTACTGTTTACAAGGTTAAACACATAAAAACAATTTAACAGAGAAATAATACATAAATGAATATTACCCCGTTTGTTTCCTGTGGGAGTCCCGGCTACAGCTGTTGATGTTTTCCTTTCCAAAGATGAACTCTGTCTACCATTATTTCTCCCTGATTCTTATACACTTTAAAACTGCTGATAATACACTTTTGGCTATGTTCCAAACTAGGTATTGTGAGTTATTTGAAGCCCTTTGCAATACTTGTCACTCCCATATCCATATATGTTATATGCTTGCTCACTGACCAGGTCAGCATTACACCATGCCTGAGTTTAAAATAGTCATAAGAACACACTAACCTTCTCTATAACAATATGGACACCATTTATATACTCATTAAAATCAAGGGTTAATACACACTGTGCAGCTCTGTGTGCTAGTGAAGGGTTAATACACACTGTGCTGCTGTCTGTGCCAGTGAAGGGTTAATACACACTGTGCAGCTCTCTGTGCTAGTGAAGGGTTAATACACACTGTGCTGCTCTCTGTGCTAGTGAAGGGTTAATACACACTGTGCTGCTCTCTGTGTTATTTAAGGGTTAATACACACTGTGCAGCTCTCTGTGTTATTTAAGGGTTAATACACACTGTGCTGCTGTCTGTGCCAGTGAAGGGTTAATACACACTGTGCAGCTCTGTGTGGTAGTGAAGGGTTAATACACACTGTGCTGCTCTCTGTGCTAGTGAAGGGTTAATACACACTGTGCTGCTCTCTGTGCTAGTGAAGGGTTAATACACACAGTGCAGCTCTCAGTGCTAGTGAAGGGTTAATACACACTGTGCAGCTCTCTGTGCTAGTGAAGGGTTAATACACACTGTGCTGCTGTCTGTGCCAGTGAAGGGTTAATACACACTGTGCTGCTGTCTGTGCCAGTGAAGGGTTAATACACACTGTCACAATAAGAAAGAAAGAATACACTTGTAGCACTCCGGGGTCACCAAAAAATAATGATAAATAAGTGTTGGGAGTAACTGATCACTAACTACATGTTAGAGAGTGAAGAAATGGGAAATAGCAGAGATATTATTTAAAACAACTTTTATTGGGGTAAAATAAAATTAGGATAAATTAATTAAAAACACACTTAGGTACCTAACGTAGTGTATATACTAATTCAATTACAGAGTAGTCCAGGTAAGATACTGTGTGGTATCCAAGATACTTGCTGTGTTTATCACTAGAGATATTATAGATGTATTGATAAACGATGTTACTAAGTTACTTGGTAAAGTACCCACTGATAAGTGGAGATTGTATGTTGTGTTACACCATTAACGGCAGGTATTAGCAGATAGCTAGCCTCCGTTCAAGAATGGGAGACACTGTATCTTAGAAATTGCATATATCAGTATTACTCATTGCTGTTCAATGACCAGCTACTGGCTTAATTTAATACTGTTTACCTGCATCTAATATCTGTGCTGGTTGGTATGATTGTTGGGTGTATTATAATTTGCTAGCAAATGTCAACATTATTATCAATTGGTTCTAAAAATACGCTAATACTGATAACTGAACATAATTAATAATACCCGCTAGTGTGTAGTTACTCAATCTGATATCAGAGTGAATCACTACACACTACTGATAACTAATTATGTTCAGTTATCAGTATTGGCATATTTTTAGTACCAATTGATAATAATGTTGACATTTG
The DNA here is from genome assembly GCF_027579735.1 of Bombina bombina. Classification (NCBI taxonomy): domain Eukaryota; kingdom Metazoa; phylum Chordata; class Amphibia; order Anura; family Bombinatoridae; genus Bombina; species Bombina bombina. Next base: position 64,312,792 of record NC_069503.1, read on the forward strand.
CTAACAAATTATAATACACACAACAATCATACCAACCAGCACAGATATTAGATGCAGGTAAACAGTATTAAATTAAAAGGACAGTCTAGTCAAAATTTTAACTTTTATGATTCAGATAGGGCAGCAAATTTTTTTTTTTTTTTTTAAATTGTTCTTTATTAACCAACATAGATGGCAGTTTATACAATGATGCAGACTTAATTCGTAGCATTATGAAAAGGAAACAATTATCTTCTAAAGGTTCGACTCAAGTAACAAGGAAAAAAAGAAAAAGAAAGCGAAAAGAAAAAGCAGGTTATATTAAATATCCACTAACCGACAATTTTCCTCAAAAAGAGGAGTGAAAAAGTAAAAATATTTTCCTTTTGAGTCTACAAATAAAAGGAGACATTCTTGCCATAAGCCATCTTGTATTGGGGTTTTCTGTTAGAGGTAAAAAGAAAAAGGAAGAAGGAAAAGAAGAAAAAAGAAGAGAGAAAAAAAAAAAGGGAAGGGGAAAACGCAATTCTCCCGTCTCCCCCCAGCAGTCCATCTACCATATACCCAGCAGTACTAGTTCTGAATTTTGAAAAGGGAAGATCATATATTCTCTCTCACTTTCAGGGAGTGACTTAATATATACTGACCATTTGTTAAAGAAATTCCTTATGTCCTCTTCATTATTAATATCTGTGTCATTTTGTTCTAATAAACATTGTTTTTTCAAACAATTCTGAATTTCCGCCACACTTGGTACAGGAGCAGTTTCCACTCTAGCCAAGCGCACAACCATACCAATAGAAGACAGTTGTGCTTTCAAAGATCCTATGGATAAAAAATTAGAAGGTTTACTAAAGAAAATATTTGTTCAACAAGGTTTCCTTCTTCAACCGATTGCCTGCATTATTCCTGTAACTACTGCAGCGGCTTTTTGGTTTGAGGCACTGGAGGAGTCTTTCCAGAGGGAGACTTCATATGACGAAGTCATGGATAGAATTCATGCTCTAAAGCTGGCTAATTCTTTTATCACTGATGCCGCATTACAATTAGCTAAGTTAGCGGCGAAAAATTCTGGTTTTGCCATTATGGCTCGAAGAGCGCTTTGGCTCAAATCTTGGTCGGCTGACGTGTCGTCCAAAACAAAATTACTAAATATTCCTTTCAAGGGAAAGACCCTTTTCGGTCCCGAGTTGAAAGAAATTATTTCGGATATTACTGGGGGAAAGGGCCATGCTCTCCCGCAAGATAGACCGTTTAAGGCCAAAAACAAGGCTAATTTTCGCTCCTTTCGCAACTTCAGGAGCGGACCTGCTTCAACCTCTGCAACCGCAAAGCAAGAGGGTAACGCTTCACAGCCCAAAGCAACCTGGAAACCTTTGCAGGGCTGGAATAAGGGTAAACAGGCCAAGAAGCCTGCGGCTGCTACTAAGACAGCATGAAGGGGTAGCCCCCGATCCGGGACCGGATCTAGTAGGGGGCAGACTCTCTCTCTCTTTGCTCAGGCTTGGACAAGAGATGTTCCAGATCCCTGGGCATTAGAAATCGTTGCTCAGGGATATCTTCTAGAATTCAAGGATTCTCCTCCAAGGGGAAGGTTCCACATTTCTCGTTGTCTTCAGACCAGAAAAAGAAACAGGCGTTCTTACGCTGTGTAGAAGATCTACTAAAGATGGGAGTGATATATTCAGTTCCAATTGCAGAACAAGGACTGGGTTTTTACTCAAACCTGTTTGTAGTTCCCAAAAAGGAAGGAACTTTCAGGCCAATCCTGGATCTAAAAATTCTAAACAAGTTCCTCAGGGTTCCATCATTCAAGATGGAAACCATTCGGACTATCTTACCGATGATCCAGGAAGGTCAACTCAATATATGACTACTGTGGATCTAAAGGATGCGTACCTACATATTCCTATCCACAAAGATCACCATCAGTTCCTAAGGTTCGCTTTTCTGGACAAGCATTACCAGTTCGTGGCCCTTCCTTTCGGGTTGGCCACTGCTCCCAGAATTTTCACAAAGGTACTAGGGTCCCTTCTGGTGGTACTAAGACCTCGGGGCATTGCTGTAGCACCTTATCTGGACGACATCTTAATTCAGACGTCGTCTTTTCAAAGAGCCAAGGCTCATACGGAAATTGTTCTGGCCTTTCTAAGGTCTCACGGGTGGAAGGTGAACGTCGAAAAAAAGTTCTCTGTCCCCACTCACAAGGGTTCTGTTATGTTACGTATGAACTAGTACCCTTGATTTTATGCAGGACCACTCAGTCTCACACCTTACTTCGGGTTCACTAAGATCTAACTTGTGGAACCCTGTTATGCTCATAGATCTGAGGGTCACTACTGTAGGATACAGTGTGAAGATGGTATACAAGGAACATGGAATGAGCTAAACCACAATACAGTATGTAATATAGGATAACTCCAATTCCAAAGTTTAGAGAGAATAAAAAACTTAATCACTTTCCAAGTTAGTTCCAGACTCGCATCACAGACATATAAAATATTTACATAGCTTGCACACACACACACACTCTTTAGTTATAGTTGTGCATGGTAGGTTCACAGGTCATATTGCAGCCGGATATAGAATATGCAGTAATGAGTAGTTGCTGAGTTAAAGTCAGTTTAAGTACATATAGTACATCAGTGGTTAATGCCAGAGTGAACAGTACCTTGGAGCGTAATGTTAGATTTGCAGAAGTCACTATGCAAGTAAATGTAATGAACCACAAGCAGAAGAAATGATATCAAAGTTAGTACATGAATATGCTGGTTAATAGCTTGGTATGGCAGGTAAACTTGATTACTTGAGGCAAAGCAGAAACAAATAACATGAGAGGCAAGATATCCTTATTTGAACATTGGTAATACAGACCGGTAAATCCTCATGGTAGAATATACAAACCGGCTTCCCAATTAGTATTAGCAGCGTGGAGCAGAGCGGTATAACCGAAGAGGCAACGCAGTCAGCGTGTGCTGAGATTCAGTGAGTGTGTGTGGCAGCTGCGTTTTCACACAGAGACAAGTCGGGCGTGACGTCACACGCCAACGGAACAGCATGCGAGTGTACAGGATGCAAGCAGCAGCGTGAAAGACAGTATCAGAGGTGAGGTGCTGCAATTCCACAAGTCTTGAGAAACTGGAAATTAGTATCAGTAGAAGGAAATCCCAACTTAGACAGGAGGGAATAGCTGGGTGTGTAGCGTTCAGGAACAGTAAGTGACTGAACAAATTACCAAGCAATGTTCAACACTAGGTGGAGCCTTAAATAGCAATATGGTAATTAGAAGTTAAAGGTACAGAATGGTAAAACCCTGACAGGTTACCTTCCTGGGAACACTAATAGACTCGGTAGAAATGAAAATATTTCTGACGGAGGTCAGGAAGTTAAAGCTTTTAACTACTTGCTGAGTTCTTCATTCCATTCCTTGGCCTTCTGTAGCTCAGTGTATGGAGGTAATCGGATTAATGGTTGCGGCAATGGACGTTGTCCCTTTTGCCCGAATTCATCTCAGACCACTGCAACTGTGCATGCTCAAACAGTGGAATGGGGATTATGCAGATTTGTCTCCTCAAATTCTACTGGACCAGAAAACCAGAGATTCTCTTCTCTGGTGGTTGTCTCAGAAGGAATGTGCTTCCGCAGACCAGAGTGGATCATTGTCACGACCGATGCCAGTCTGTTAGGCTGGGGTGCGGTCTGGGACTCCCTGAAAGCTCAGGGTCTATGGTCTCGGGAAGAATCTCTTCTCCAGATAAACATTTTGGAACTGAGAGCGATATTCAACACGCTCCAGGCATGGCCTCAACTAGCGGCGGCCAAATTAATCAGATTTCAGTCGGACAACATCACGACTGTAGCGTACATCAATCATCAGGGAGGAACAAAGAGTTCCCTAGCGATGAAGGAAGTATCCAAGATCATCAAATGGGCGGAGGATCACTCCTGCCATCTATCTGCAATTCGCATCCCAGGAGTAGACAACTGGGAGGTGGATTTTCTATGTCGTCAGACTTTTCACCCGGGGGAGTGGGAACTCCACCTGGAGGTTTTTGCTCAGCTGACCCAGCTATGGGGCATTCCAGAATTGGATCTGATGGCGTCCCGTCAGAACACCAAACTTCCTCTTTACGGATCCAGGTCCAGGGACCCCAAGGCGTCATTGATAGATGCTCTAGTAGCGCCTTGGTCCTTCAATCTGGCTTATGTCTTTCCACCGTTTCCTCTTCTCCCTCGGCTGGTAGCCAGAATCAAACAGGAGAAGGCTTCGGTAATTTTGATAGCGCCTATGTGGCCACGCAGGACTTGGTATGCAGACCTAGTGGACATGTCATCTGCTCCACCATGGACACTGCCATCGAGGCAGGATCTTCTAATATAGGGTCCATTCAAGCATCCAAACCTAGTTTCTCTGCAACTGACTGCTTGGAGATTGAACGCTTGATTCTATCTAAGCGTGGGCTCTCTGAATCAGTTATAGATACGCTGATCCAGGCTAGAAGGCCTGTCACCAGGAAAATTTACCATAAGATATGGCGGAAATATCTTTGTTGGTGTGAATCAAAGGGCTACTCGTGGAGTAAAATTAGGATTCCCAGGATTTTGTCTTTTCTCCAAGAAGGATTGGAGAAAGGATTGTCAGCTAGTTCCTTAAAGGGACAGATATCTGCTTTGTCTATCCTGTTACACAAGTGTCTGGCAGAAGTACCAGATGTTCAAGCTTTTGCACAGGCTTTAGTCAGAATCAAGCCTGTCTATAAACCTGTGGCTCCTCCATGGAGTCTAAATTTAGTTCTTTCAGTTCTTCAAGGGGTTCCGTTTGAACCTTTACATTCCATAGATATTAAGTTATTATCTTGGAAAGTTTTGTTTTTGGTAGCTATCTCTTCTGCTCGAAGAGTTTCAGAATTGTCTGCTTTGCAGTGTAATTTACCCTATCTGGTGTTCCATGCATATAAGGTAGTTTTGCTTACCAAACCTGGTTTTCTTCCTAATGTGGTTTCTAACAAGAACATTAACCAGGAAATCATTGTTCCTTCTCTGTGTCCTAATCCAGTTTCTAAGAAGGAATGACTATTACACAATCTTGATGTGGTTCGTGCTTTAAAATGCTATTTAAAAGCAACTAAAGATTTCAGACAAACATCATCCTTGTTTGTTGTCTATTCTGGTAAGAGTAGAGGTCAAAAAGCTACTGCTACCTCTCTTTCCTTTTTGCTGAAAAGCATTATCCGATTGGCTTATGAGACTGCTGGACAGCAGTCTCCTGAACGAATTGCAGCTCATTCCACCAGAGCTGTGGCTTCCACATGGGCTTTCAAGAATGAGGCTTCTGTTGAACAGATTTGTAAGGCAGCGACTTGGTCTTCACTGCATACTTTTGCCAAATTTTACAAATTCGATACTTTTGCTTCTTCGGAGGCTATTTTTGGGAGAAAGGTTTTGCAAGCAGTGGTGTCTTCCGTTTAGGTTACCTGACTTGTTCCCTCCCTTCTTCCGTGTCCTAAAGCTTTGGTATTGTTATCCCACAAGTAAGGATGAATCCGTGGACTGGATACACCATGTACGAGAAAACAGAATTTATGCTTACCTGATAAATTACTTTCTCTTACGATGTATCCAGTCCACGGCCCGCCCTGGAAATTAAGTCAGGTTTAAATTTATTTTTGTAAAACTACAGTCACCACTGCACCCTATGGTTTCTCCTTTTTCTCCTAACCGTCGGTCGAATGACTGGGGGGGCGGAGCCTGAGGGGGAGCTATATGGACAGCTTTGCTGTGTGCTCTCTTTGCCACTTCCTGTAGGGAATGAGAATATCCCACAAGTAAAGATTAATCCATGGACTGGATACACCGTAAGAGAAAGTACTTTATCAGGTAAGCATAAATTCTGTTTTTTGCCTAGAAACAGTTTCCTGAGGCTTTCCACTGTTGTAGTATGAGTGGGAGGGGCCTATTTTAGCGCTTTTTTAAAATTACAGACTGAGACATTCAGCTTCCCTCAGCAGTCCCCTGAATGCTATAGGACATCTCTGAAGGGCTCTAAAGGCTTCCAAAGTTGTGTATTGAGGAAGGTAGGGCCACAGCAGAGCTGTGGCAGTTGTTGTGACTGTTTAAAAAATGTCTCTTTGGTTTTTTTGATCCGTTTTTTGTATTAAGGGGTTAATCATCCATTTGCAAGCGGGTGCAATGCTCTGTTAGCTTATTACATACACTGTAAAAATTTCGTTTGATTTACTGCCTTTTTTCACTGTTTTTCAAATTTTGCCAAAATTTGTTTCTCTTAAAGGCACAGTACCATTTTTTATATTTGCTTGTTAACTTGATTTAAAGTGTTCTCCAAGCTTGCTAGTCTCATTGCTAGTCTGTACAAACATGTCTGACATAGAGGAAACTCCTTGTTCATTATGTTTAAAAGCCATGGTGGAACCCCATCTGAGAATGTGTACTAAATGTATTGATTTCACTTTAAACAATAAAGATCAGCTTTTGTCTTTAAAAAATTTATCACCATAGGATTCTGACGAGGGGGAAGTTATGCCGACTAACTCTCCCCACGTGTCAGATCCTTTGACTCCCGCTCAAGGGACTCGCTCTCAAATGGCGCCAAGTACATCAAGGGCGCCCATAGCGTTTACTTTACAAGACATGGCGGCAGTCATGGATAATACACTGTCAGCGGTATTAGCCAGACTGCCTGAATGTAGAGGAAAGCGAGATAGCTATGGGGTTAGACGTAATACAGAGCATACAGACGCTTTAAGATCCATGTCTGATACTGCCTCACAAAATGCAGAAGCTGAGGAAGGAGAGCTTCAGTCTGTGGGTGATATTTCTGACTCAGGGAAGATGCAACCTGATTCTGATATTTCTACTTTTAAGTTTTAAGCTTGAGAACCTCCGTGTATTGCTTAGGGAGGTTTTAGCTGCTCTGAATGACTGTGATACAATTGCAGTGCCAGAGAAATTGTGTAGACTGGATAAATACTATGCAGTGCAGGTGTGTACTGATGTTTTTCCCATACCTAAAAGGTTTACAGAAATTATTAATAAGGAATGGGATAGACCCGGTGTACCATTTTCCCCCCCTCCTATTTTTAGAAAAATGTTCCCAATAGACGCCACCACACGGGACTTATGGCAGACGGTCCCTAAGGTGGAGGGAGCAGTTTCTACTTTAGCAAAGCGTACTACTATCCCTGTCGAGGACAGTTGTGCTTTTTCAGATCCAATGGATAAAAAATTAGAGGGTTACCTTAAGAAAATGTTTATTCAACAAGGTTTTATCCTGCAGCCCATTGCATGAATTGCTCCTGTCACTGCTGCTGCGGCGTTCTGGTTTGAGTCTCTGGAAGAGGCTTTACAGGTAGAGATTCCATTGGATGACATACTTGACAAGCTTAGAGCACTTAAGCTAGCCAATTCTTTTGTTTCTGATGCCATTGTTCATTTGACTAAACTAACGGCTAAGAATTCTGGATTTGCCATCCAGGCGCGTAGGGCGCTATGGCTTAAATCATGGTCAGCTAACGTGACTTCAAAGTCTAAACTACTTAACATTCCCTTCAAGGGGCAGACCCTATTCGGGCCTGGTTTGAAGGAGATTATTGCTGACATTACTGGAGGAAAAGGTCATGCCCTTCCGCAGGACAGGTCCAAATCAAGGGCCAAACAGTCTAATTTTCATGCCTTTCGAAACTTCAAGGCAAGTGCAGCATCAACTTCCTCTACTACAAAACAAGAGGGAACTTTTGCTCAGTCCAAGTCGCCCTGGAAACCTAAGCAGGCCAAAAAGCCTGCTGCTGCCTCTAAGACAGCATGAAGGAACGGCCCCCTATCCGGTAACGGATCTAGTAGGGGGCAGACTTTCTCTCTTCGCCCAGGCGTGGGCAAGAGATGTTCAGGACCCCTGGGCGTTGGAAATTATATCTCAGGGATATCTTCTGGACTTCAAAGCTTCCCCCCCACAAGGGAGATTTCACCTTTCACGATTATCTGCAAACCAGATGTTACGGTACCAACAGGATACCAAGGGTTAACACCAGATGAACAATGTCCTGCATAGGGAATCAGCAATTCACAACCTAGCCAGTTTTCAGGTTTAAAACAGAATGTCATTTATTAAAAGGCTATGCCTAGTATTTATGCAGGTCTGACCCCCCAGATGGGGGGTTAAAAAGAATGTTGTACATTAGATGGAAGGAACACGCCCTTTGACATGATACAATAGAATACCTTGCTCAAGCTGATAATTTAAACACAAGACACACACTTGGCTTTTCTTATCAATGAGGCGTCTGCTCTCTAGATGTGATTAAACAATGGAATGTTTATTACTTAAACGTAATTATAGCACACAATAGCTGAGGCCAGCAAACTTGTCTTTAGAAATTAGCTTCCTAAAGCTAAACACAGTTAACTCCTTCAGTCCTGACAGAAGGGTCTGTCACATAGCTCCCCCCTTGTGGAACACTCCGGCAGACCCGGCTTGACCCTTTGGCGGGTCAACCTGGGGATGACCGGACTAGGAGGTGGTAGGCATGTCAGTTTGCCGGGACAATCTATCTGTATTCCCGTTATGAGAGAGAATTCCTGTCCATACAAACAAGGGTTCAACTTCCTCAGTGCCCAGACTAGGGCTAAACAGTCCTTCAAAATCCCATCAGCTTCTTTACGAGTTTTCTGTACCTGCTCTTTATAGGTATCCACAATCCTTTCATACTGACATAGGGTGCCCTTGAGTTGCTGCACCTCACTATGAGCCAGCGTCAGCTTCTCCTCAAGTGTCGCTAAGTTTGTCTTTAAGGTTTCATGTTCCACTCTCAAGCTGGTGTTTTCTGCGGTCTGTCGGTGCAGCTTGTCTAGCAGAGATTCACGTTCTAAACGTGCTTTTTCCTCTGCGCTCCTCTTCTCCTTCATCAGCACATTGTAACGGGACTTCCACGTATCAATAGCGTATAGAGATTTACTGAGCTCAGCGTTCTGGGGCTTAGCAGCAGGGGGGTCAGTCTCTGCTGCACGGATCTGAGCACGGGTAGTCACAGGGTTAACATCAGCGGGACCCATGGGAGCATAGGCAGAAACAAGGGGGGCCAAGTTATTTCCAAGGAGAACATCAGCGGGTAAATCCTTCATGACCCCCACATTCACAGGTCTAGCGCCCACTCCCCAATCCAAATGTACCCTGGCAACAGGTAGGCGGAACACAGCGCCCCCTGCTACCCTCACAGTCACAGTGTCTCCAGTGTGTTGTTTCTCAGACACCAAGTTCTTTTGAAGCAAGGTCGTGGTAGCACCAGTATCCCGTAGACCACTGACCTCCTTCCCATTCACTTTAACCAATTGCCGGTTATTCCGGCGGACAGCTTGCACAAGGTCTGCTTCATGTAGGATGCCGCAGCATTCTTGCGCCTCTACGTAGCGGGCCGCAGGCTGAGGGTTACGTGGGATTCCGCCGGCGGGTCTTCTCCAGGACTGTGCTTGGTTCGCTGCATTTAGGGGACACTCTGGTCTTTTGTGCCCTAGTTGCTTACATCCAAAGCACCGAATAGGCTGTGAGTAGCCCCGTGAATTGAACCGGGCTCTCTGAGGGTAGTTCGTGGCCGGAGGCCGTGTGGTATAGCGGTGCGCCGGGGTTTGGTAACTGGCAGCAGCTGGGGTGACTGGGGGTCTGTACTCCACTCTAGCAGGGGGCTTAGTGGTAGCAGTGTCCAGTTTGCGGGCATCCGTATACTCATCTGCCAGGCGAACAGCTTCATGCAGGGTGGAGGGTTTACGGTCCCGAACCCACTCTCTAACTCCTGCTGATAACTTGTCAAAGCAATGTTCCAACAGGAATAGCTGTAGCACCTCTTCCCCAGATACTGCTTGGCACCCCGCCATCCAGTGAGATGCTGTGCGGTTCACCTTACATGCCCACTCAACGTAGGAATCACCAGCCAATTTAACAGTGTCTCTGAACGGTCTCCGGTATGCCTCCGGTGTAACTGCATACCTGGAGAGCAGAGCCTCTTTTACAGTATTATAATCCCCGACTTCCTCATCTGGAATGGCCCGAAAAGCCTCACTGCCCCGGCCGGATAATTTTCCGGACAATATCGTGTCCCAGTCCTCTGCGGGTACCTGGTGTAGTGCACATTGCCTCTCAAAATCCGCAAGGTACCCATCAATCTCTCCTTCTGTTTCCAGGAAGTTTTTAAAAGCTGCAAAATTTACTTTTCCCTTTTCCACTCGGGTTGCTGTGACTTGGGCTGCTGCAGCGCCGCTTTGGCGAAGTAGGTTGGACTCCACAGCTGCTATGACCCGGTCGATAATTTCCGTGGATGGGTTGGGGCCATAATGTGCCAGTCTTATTTTAACCGCCCGATCAAAGCTTGCTTCTTCAGGGGTTCTGTCTGCTACGCTGGGCCCATTGGTTCCTTCTGTCCCTGGTACTCTTTCCATCTTAGTCAGTATTGTAATAATCCCCCTCTTCCTGAGGTTACTGGCTTGTGTAGTTGCTCTTCAGGGCGATAAGGTTCATTCCGTCGCTTGCCACCAATTGTTACGGTACCAACAGGATACCAAGGGTTAACACCAGATGAACAATGTCCTGCATAGGGAATCAGCAATTCACAACCCAGCCAGTTTTCAGGTTTAAAACAGAATGTCATTTATTAAAAGGCTATGCCTAGTATTTATGCAGGTCTGACCCCCCAGATGGGGGGTTAAAAAGAATGTTGTACATTAGATGGAGGGAACATGCCCTTTGACATGATACAATAGAATACCTTGCTCAAGCTGATAACAATTTAAACACAAGACACACACTTGGCTTTTCTTATCAATGAGGCGTCTCTCTAGATGTGATTAAACAATGGAATGTTTATTACTTAAACGTAATTATAGCACACAATAGCTGAGGCCAGCAAACCTGTCTTTAGAAATTAGCTTCTTAAAGCTAAACACAGTTAACTCCTTCAGTCCTGACAGAAGGGTCTGTCACACCAGATAAAGAAAGAGGCATTCTTACACTGTGTGCAAGACCTCCTAGTTATGGGAGTGATCAATCCAGTTCCAAAGGAGGAACAGGGACAGGGATTTTACTCAAATCTGTTTGTGGTTCCCAAGAAAGAGGGAACCTTCAGACCAATTTTGGATCTAAAGATCTTAAACAAGTTCCTCAGAGTTCCATCATTCAAAATGCAAACTATTCGGACCATCCTACCTATGATCCAGGAGGGTCAATATATGACTACAGTGGATTTAAAGGATGCTTACCTTCACATTCTGATACACAAAGATCATCATCAGTTCCTAAGGTTTGCCTTTCTAGACAGGCATTACCAGTTTGTAGCTCTTCCCTTTTGGGTTAGCTACAGCCCCAAGAATTTTTATGAAGGTTCTGGGGTCGCTTCTGGCGGTCCTAAGGCCGCGGGGCATAGCAGTGGCCCCTTATCTAGACGACATCCTGATACAGGCGTCAAACTTCCAAATTGCCAAGTCTCATACGGACATAGTACTGGCATTTCTGAGGTCGCATGGGTGGAAAGTGAACGAGGAAAAGAGTTCTCTATCCCCACTCACAAGAGTTTCCTTCCTAGGGACTCTGATAGATTTTGTAGAAATGAAAATTTACCTGACGGAGTCCAGGTTATCAAAGCTTCTAAATTCCTGCCGTGTTCTCCATTCTATTCCGCGCCCTTCGGTGGCTCAGTGCATGGAAGTAATCGGCTTAATGGTAGCGGCAATGGATATAGTGCCGTTTGCGCGCCTACATCTCAGACCGCTGCAACTATGCATGCTCAGTCAGGGGAATGGGGATTTCACAGATTTGTCCCCTCTACTAAATCTGGATCAAGAGACCAGGGATTCTCTTCTCTGGTGGCTATCTTGGGTCCATCTGTCCAAAGGTATGACCTTTCGCAGGCCAGATTGGACAATTGTAATGACAGATGCCAGCCTTCTAGGTTGGGGTGCAGTCTGGAACTCCCTGAAGGCTCAGGGATCGTGGACTCAGGAGGAGAAACTCCTTCCAACAAATATTCTGGAATTGAGAGCGATATTCAATGCTCTTCAAGCTTGGCCTCAGTTAGCAACTCTGAGGTTCATCAGATTTCAGTCGGACAACATCACGACTGTGGCTTACATCAACCATCAAGGGGGAACAAGGAGTTCCCTAGCGATGTTAGAAGTCTCCAAGATAATTCGCTGGGCAGAGAGACACTCTTGCCACCTATCAGCTATCCATATCCCAGGTGTAGAGAACTGGGAGGCGGATTTTCTAAGTCGTCAGACTTTTCATCCGGGGGAATGGGAACTCCATCCGGAGGTGTTTGCTCAATTGATTCATCGTTGGGGCAAACCAGAACTGGATCTCATGGCATCTCGCTAGAACGCCAAGCTTCCTTGTTACGGATCCAGGTCCAGGGACCCCGAAGCAACGCTGATAAATGCTCTAGCAGCGCCTTGGTCTTTCAACCTGGCTTATGTGTTTCCACCGTTTCCTCTGCTCACTCGACTGATTGCCAAGATCAAGCAGGAGAGAGCATCGGTGATCTTGATAGCGCCTGCGTGGCCACGCAGGACCTGGTATGCAGACCTAGTGGACATGTCATCCTTTCCACCTTGGACTCTGCCGTTAAGACGAGACCTTCTACTACAAGTTCCTTTCAATCATCCAAATCTAATTTCTCTGAGACTGACTGCCTGGAGATTGAATGCTTGATTTTATCAAAGCGTGGCTTCTCCCGAGTCATTCACTGATACCTTAATACAGGCACGAAAGCCTGTCACCAGGAAAATTTACCATAATATATGGCGTAAATATCTTTATTGGTGTGAATCCAAGGGTTACTCATGGATATTATCCTTTCTCCAAGAAGGTTTGGAAAAAGGATTGTCAGCTAGTTTCTTAAAGGGACAGATTTCTGCACTGTCTATTCTTTTGCACAAGCATCTGGCAGATGTTCCAGACGTTCAGGCATTTTGTCAGGCTTTGGTTAGAATCAAGCCTGTGTTTAAACCTGTTGCTCCCCCATGGAGCTTAAATTTGGTTCTTAAGGTTCTTCAAGGTGTTCCGTTTGAACCTCTTTATTCCATAGATATCAAACTTTTATCTTGGAAAGTTATTTTTTTGGTGGCTATTTCCTCGGCTCGTAGAGTCTCTGAGTTATCTGCTTTACAATGTGATTCTCCTTATCTGATCTTCCATGCAGATAAGGTAGTTCTGCGTACCAAACCTGGGTTTTTACCTAAGGTGGTATCTAATAAGAATATCAATCAAGAGATTATTGTTCCATCATTGTGTCCTAATCCTTCTTCTAAGAAGGAACGTCTATTACATAATCTGGACATGGTTCGTGCTTTAAAGTTTTACTTACAAGCTACTAAAGATTTTCGTCAAACATCTGCTTTGTTTGTTGTCTACTCTGGACAGAGGAGAGGTCAAAAGGCTTCGGCAACCTCTCTTTCTTTTTGGCTAAGAAGCATAATCCGCTTAGCCTATGAGACTGCTGGACAGCAGCCTCCTGAAAGGATTACAGCTCATTCTACTAGAGCTGTGGCTTCCACTTGGGCCTTTAAAAATGAGGCTTCTGTTGAACAGATTTGCAAGGCGGCGACTTGGTCTTCGCTTCATACTTTTTCAAAATTCTACAAATTTGATACTTTTGCTTCTTCGGAAGCTATTTTTGGGAGAAAGGTTTTACAGGCAGTGGTACCTTCCGTTTAAGTACCTGCCTTGTCCCTCCCTTCATCCATGTACTTTAGCTTTGGTATTGGTATCCCACAAGTAATGGATGATCCGTGGACTGGATACACCTTACAAGAGAAAACACAATTTATGCTTACCTGATAAATTTATTTCTCTTGTGGTGTATCCAGTACACGGCCCACCCTGTCATTTTAAGGCAGGTAAAAATTTTAAATTTAAACTACAGTCACCACTGCACCCTATGGTTTCTCCTTTCTCGGCTTGTTTTCGGTCGAATGACTGGATATGGCAGTTAGGGGAGGAGCTATATAGCAGCTCTGCTGTGGATGTCCTCTTGCAACTTCCTGTTGGGAAGGAGAATATCCCACAAGTAATGGATGATCCGTGGACTGGATACACCACAAGAGAAATACATTTATCAGGTAAGCATAAATTGTGTTTTCTTTTGGTTAGCACAGCAGTTGTACTGTGCTTGAACCATACATGTTTTTCTATTCCTGATGTTACTTAGTTGTAAATCCCAAATAGATATTAAAACAATTAAGGATAATAACTGCATACACACCCTATCATCAATAATACACATAATCCCAGCTAGCATATACCCTGCATCTTAAAATTTTACAGATTATACCTGGGCACACCAACTAACCATTCCTATGACTACCACCGTAGATTATAATATATTTCAAATCACTTTACAAGAAAGCTTCACAAAAAACAATGCAAGTCAAGGTTAGTGTTGAAACCCTTGGGGACTAATGTTTCCAAAGTGAAAATCCATTTGGATTCCCTCTGGAGGAGCATGTTAGCTCTGTTGCCACTCTGGGTGGGAGAAGGGATATGGTCAATTATAATGTATCTCAGATCTGATACATTGTGCTTGTATTTAAGAAAGTGCCTTGGTACCGGTTGGTTTGAACTGCCATCTCATAAAGCCATACGTATGGACGACCTGTGGTTGGCCATGCATGTTCGTAAGTCATCCTGGGTCTTTCCAATGTAGAATTTCCCACATGGGCAATGTAACATGTATACCACATGTGTGGTAGTACATGTGACCCTATAGTTGATGGAATATAAAGAGAAATAACCTAAGCAAGGAGGAACGTATTGCTTTGAAGAGCCTGAGAGACAATCATCAATTAGTTATCCGTGAAGGATGACAAGGGGGGTGCTTTGGTGCTCCAGGACTATGCTGACTATAAAAAGGAGATTCTGTCACAATTGTCTGATGCCCTGACATACCACAAACTGGTGAGTGACCCTACTAAAGAATTTAAACGTACAATTGATAACTATATCATAAAAGCAATGGAATCTAATTGTCTGTCTAAAAGTGTGAGTGAGTTCATGATGGTTGAATTTCCCATCACTCCTGTTATTTACACGCTCCCAAAGGTCCACAAAGACATGACCCATCCACCGGGACGTCCGATAGTGTCCTCCCGGGGTTCCAAACTACAACTAGTGTATAACATGCCCTCCTTAATTCTGGTCTCTATAGAAGTGGTTCAGCTGATTACCAATCTAGCTGATATTGAGGAGGATGACATCTTGGTGACACTAGATGTCACAAGCTTATATACAGCGATCCCACACAATGATGGCTTGATAGGAATCGGGAGAAAGCTGTTGCAATACCCATATGTTGGGCCACATTTGGAAGTTATCCTGGAACTGACCGAATTTTGTCTGAAATATAATTATTTCAAATTTGAAAATAGCTACTACCTCCAAACTGCCAGCACTGCGATGGGGTCAAATGTGGCCCCATCGTATGCCAATTTATATATGGCATGTTTTGAGGAGGAGGATACAGATGCATTCAAAGATCCCAGGATAATGTTATTAAAAAAATACATTGATGACCTCATTCTAATATGGAGGGGTCACCAACAAGACTTGGATGATTAGCTTTTGAAACTAAATCTACAAAACCCGAATCTAATATTTAAAATTAATTGTGATAAGCTTACTGTCATGAGATGCAGGACATATGCAGGACACAGCAATGATGGTACAACTCTATTTTATTACAGAGCATAGAAACATACATCTAGTCAGGTTGATCTCACTAACTAACTGTGACACAGACTACCGGACCTAAGCCCCGCCCCAACTAGTGACATCACATCCTGCTCTCATCACATCTTCCCCTTTTTCGAAGGCGAAGCATACATTTGAATATAACAAATAACAAGGTATACGAACAGAGTATACAACAACATTTTTTTCTCGAACAATATATAAACAAATAGATTCAGAAAATATAAACACATAAATTACATCCTGACTTGGACATCGGGGTAGACTACCCTAGTCCACAGTGACCATGGGATTATTCTGCCCATACTTCCGGTCACTGTTCTAGCTAAAGTCAGTCCCTGTATCGGGCCGGAAGTCTCACCACTCTTCCGCTTGATGTAACTTTGCATGAACTGTCCTCTGATACAGAAGATGGTGAATTAGAGTCCATTGGAGGCAAAGATATATCCCCGCTGTGATCTTGCTGAGGGGAAGGCACCTCTCTTAGAACAGGGGATCCCACCGGCGGTGGTACTGAGACATCCAGTTCCAGACTCTCAGGTACAGGCTGAAGATGTCTTCGGTTACGGCGTGTAACCGTCCCTCCCTCAGTAAGGACTGTATAAGACCTTGGTTCTGGAGAGCGGCCAACTACCGTAGCAGGCGTCCTCCATTTCTTCTCATCATCCAGTTTAATTCTGACAGTTTGCCCCGCATTCAGTTCCTGTAAGGACCTGACAGAATGTCTCCTGTCGTAGAAGAAACAATAACTCTTTTTGGCCTCTTCATCCCTCCTAAGGACTTCGTCCCGAGGAACAGGGCCAGGCGGCTTGAAGACACCCACTGAGGGTAAAGTGGTGCGAATCTGGCGTCCTAGCATCAGCTGTGCCGGGCTAAACCCGGTAGTTTGAATGAGCGTCGCCCTGTATGACAAGAGGGCCAGGTACGGCTCAGATTGCTTTAGAATGAATTTTGTTGTTTGAACTGCCCTTTCAGCCATTCAGTTGGCCTGCGGATAATGTGGACTTGACGTGGAATGTACAAAGTCATATTCCCTGCTGAAAGCACTGAACTCTGTAGAAGCGAACTGCATACCATTATCACTCACCAGCTCCATTGGAATGCCCCACTGGGCGAACAAGCTCTTCAGGCGAATGATAACGGCTTGACTTGTGATATCATTCAGGGGTGCAATTTCCAAATACCTGGAATAGTAGTCGATCACAACAAGGAACTTTTTTCCGTGCAGTTCACACAAATCAGCAGCTATTTTCTGCCACGGCCCCGCAGGCAGTGGAGTAGAAATCAAGGGCTCCCTTCTCTGAGTAGGCCGGCGTTCCCGGCAAAAGGCACATTTAGACACGTGATTTGCAATGTCGGAGCTGATCCCAGGCCACCACACAGCTGTAGCTGCCCTTTCTCTGCACTTTGTAATGCCTAAGTGGCCATCTTGAATACTGTTTAACATCTCCTTCCTCATGCTGACAGGAATTACAATGCGATCTTGGAAAAGCACCAACCCCTCCAGCTCCGTGAGCTGCAACCTCTCTGGCTGGTAAGCACTTAAAGACATCCAGGCTGCCCGGCTCTCGGGCCAGCCTTCTTTTATGTACTTTATAACCTCTTGCAGATCTGTGTCCAAATATGTCTCTTTCTTTATTTCCTCCAGTTTCCTTGAAGAAATGGACTTAGAGGCCAGAACTGAATCAACATACACTTTCACATCAGATTCTGTGGAGGATTCTTCAGCAGCAGCCAGCGGGAGCCTGGATAGTGTATCCGCAACAACCAGTTGTATCCCCGGCACTGCCTGAACATTGAACCTGAGCAGTCTCATTAAAAGTCTCTGGCATCTCAAGGGTGTTTTGTCAATGTCATAAGAGTTGATTAGAGGGACTAGCGGTTTGTGGTCAGTTTCCAGATTAAATTTCTCCAAACCCACTAGATAACGCTGAAAGCGCTCACAGGCCCAAACTGCAGCCAGGCACTCTTTCTCAATTTGAGCGTATTTTGACTCCACAGCCGACAGTGTGCGGGAACAGTAGGCGATTGGCTGTAGTTTATTTTCATTTAACTGCAGGAGTGCGGCCCCCAACCCATAACTGCTTGCATCGGCACTAACCACAGTCTTTTTTGAAGGGTCGTAGAACCCCAGCACTGGGGCAGACCCCAGCAGGGACTTGTCCTGCAGAAAAGCTTTTTCTTGTGAAGGTCCCCAGACCCAGGCAAAGTCTTTCTTAAGCAACTCTGTGATAGGGTGTAAAACTGTTGATAAATCTGGAAGAAACTTGCCCACGTAATTTACAAGGCCCAATATCTGTCTCAGCTCATGTACATTAGAAGGACTTTTCATCTGTTCAATAGCATGAATTTTCTCGGGGTCTGGCTTGATGCCATCCCCGTTGATGATATGCCCAAAGTAACATAATTCAGTTTTCCTAAAATGACATTTCTCCAACATAGGTGTGTCCGGTCCACGGCGTCATCCTTACTTGTGGGATATTCTCCTCCCCAACAGGAAATGGCAAAGAGCCCAGCAAAGCTGGTCACATGATCCCTCCTAGGCTCCGCCTACCCCAGTCATTCTCTTTGCCGTTGTACAGGCAACATCTCCACGGAGATGGCTTAGAGTTTTTTAGTGTTTAACTGTAGTTTTTATTATTCAATCAAGAGTTTGTTATTTTGAAATAGTGCTGGTATGTACTATTTACTCAGAAACAGAAAAGAGGTGAAGATTTCTGTTTGTATGAGGAAAATGATTTTAGCAACCGTAACTAAAATCCATGGCTGTTCCACACAGGACTGTTGAGAGCAATTAACTTCAGTTGGGGGAACAGTATGCAGTCTCTTGCTGCTTGAGGTATGACACATTCTAACAAGACGATGTAATGCTGGAAGCTGTCATTTTCCCTATGGGATCCGGTAAGCCATGTTTATTACGATCGTAAATAAGGGCTTCACAAGGGCTTATTAAGACTGTAGACTTTTCTGGGCTAAATCGATTCATTATTAACACATATTTAGCCTTGAGGAATCATTTTATCTGGGTATTTTGATATAAGAATATCGGCAGGCACTGTATTAGACACCTTATTCCTTAGGGGCTTTCCCAAGGCATAAGCAGAGCCTCATTTTCGCGCCGGTGTGGCGCACTTGTTTTTGAGAGGCATGGCATGCAGTCGCATGTGTGAGGAGCTCTGATACTTAGAAAAGACTTTCTGAAGCGTCATTTGGTATCGTATTCCCCTTTGGGCTTGGTTGGGTCTCAGCAAAGCAGATACCAGGGACTGTAAAGGGGTTAAAGTTTAAAACGGCTCCGGTTCCGTTATTTTAAGGGTTAAAGCTTCCAAATTTGGTGTGCAATACTTTTAAGGCTTTAAGACACTGTGGTGAAAATTTGGTGAATTTTGCACAATTCCTTCATGTTTTTTCGCAATTGCAGTAATAAAGTGTGTTCAGTTTAAAATTTAAAGTGACAGTAACGGTTTTATTTTAAAACGTTTTTGTACTTTGTTATCAAGTTTATGCCTGTTTAACATGTCTGAACTACCAGATAGACTGTGTTCTGAATGTGGGGAAGCCAGAATTCCTATTCATTTAAATAAATGTGATTTATGTGATAATGACAATGATGCCCAAGATGATTCCTCAAGTGAGGGGAGTAAGCATGGTACTGCATCATTCCCTCCTTCGTCTACACGAGTCTTGCCCACTCAGGAGGCCCCTAGTACATCTAGCGCGCCAATACTCCTTACTATGCAACAATTAACGGCTGTAATGGATAATTCTGTCAAAAACATTTTAGCCCAAATGAACACTTGTCAGCGTAAGCGCGGCTGCTCTGTTTTAGATACCGAAGAGCATGGCAACGCTGATACTAATATCTCTGAAGGGCCCCTAACCCAGTCTGATGGGGCCAGGGAGGTTTTGTCTGAGGGAGAAATTACTGATTCAGGGAACATTTCTCAACAGGCTGAACCTGATGTGATTGCATTTAAATTTAAGTTGGAACATCTCCGCATTCTGCTTAAGGAGGTATTATCCACTCTGGATGATTGTGACAAGTTGGTCATCCCAGAGAAACTATGTAAAATGGACAAGTTCCTAGAGGTGCCGGGGCTCCCAGAAGCTTTTCCTATACCCAAGCGGGTGGCGGACATTGTTAATAAAGAATGGGAAAGGCCCGGTATTCCTTTGGTCCCTCCCCCCATATTTAAAAAATTGTTTCCTTTGGTCGACCCCAGAAAGGACTTATGGCAGACAGTCCCCAAGGTCGAGGGAGCGGTTTCCACTTTAAACAAACGCACCACTATACCCATAGAGGATAGTTGTGCTTTCAAAGATCCTATGGATAAAAAATTAGAAGGTTTGCTTAAAAAGATGTTTGTTCAGCAGGGTTACCTTCTACAACCAATTGCATGCATTGTCCCTGTCGCTACAGCCGCATGTTTCTGGTTCGATGAGCTGATAAAGGCGGTCGATAGTGATTCTCCTCCTTATGAGGAGATTATGGACAGAATCAATGCTCTCAAATTGGCTAATTCTTTCACCCTAGACGCCACTTTGCAATTGGCTAGGTTAGCGGCTAAGAATTCTGGGTTTGCTATTGTGGCGCGCAGAGCGCTTTGGTTGAAATCTTGGTCGGCTGATGCGTCTTCCAAGAACAAGCTACTTAACATTCCTTTCAAGGGGAAAACGCTGTTTGGCCCTGACTTGAAAGAGATTATCTCTGATATCACTGGGGGTAAGGGCCACGCCCTTCCTCAGGATCGGCCTTTCAAGGCAAAAAATAAACCTAATTTTCGTCCCTTTCGTAGAAACGGACCAGCCCGAGGTGCTACGTCCTCTAAGCAAGAGGGTAATACTTCTCAAGCCAAGCCAGCTTGGAGACCAATGCAAGGCTGGAACAAGGGAAAGCAGGCCAAGAAACCTGCCACTGCTACCAAGACTGCATGAAATGTTGGCCCCCGATCCGGGACCGGATCTGGTGGGGGGCAGACTCTCTTCGCTCAGGCTTGGGCAAGAGATGTTCTGGATCCTTGGGCGCTAGAAATAGTCTCCCAAGGTTATCTTCTGGAATTCAAGGGACTTCCCCCAAGGGGGAGGTTCCACAGGTCTCAGTTGTCTTCAGACCACATAAAAAGACAGGCATTCTTACATTGTGTAGAAGACCTGTTAAAAATGGGAGTGATTCATCCTGTTCCATTAAGAGAACAAGGGATGGGGTTCTACTCCAATCTGTTCATAGTTCCCAAAAAAGAGGGAACGTTCAGACCAATCTTAGATCTCAAGATCTTAAACAAGTTTCTCAAGGTTCCATCGTTCAAGATGGAAACCATTCGAACTATTCTTCCTTCCATCCAGGAAGGTCAATTCATGACCACGGTGGATTTAAAGGATGCGTATCTACATATTCCTATCCACAAGGAACATCATCGGTTCCTAAGGTTCGCATTCCTGGACAAGCATTACCAGTTCGTGGTGCTTCCTTTCGGATTAGCCACTGCTCCAAGGATTTTCACAAAGGTACTAGGGTCCCTTCTAGCTGTGCTAAGACCAAGGGGCATTGCTGTAGTACCTTACTTGGACGACATTCTGATTCAAGCGTCGTCCCTTCCTCAAGCAAAGGCTCACACGGACATCGTCCTGGCTTTTCTCAGATCTCACGGATGGAAAGTGAACGTGGAAAAGAGTTCTCTATCTCCGTCAACAAGGGTTCCCTTCTTGGGAACAATAATAGACTCCTTAGAAATGAGGATATTTCTGACAGAGGCCAGAAAAACAAAGCTTCTAGACTCTTGTCGGATACTTCATTCCGTTCCTCTTCCTTCCATAGCTCAGTGCATGGAAGTGATCGGGTTGATGGTAGCGGCAATGGACATAGTTCCTTTTGCGCGCATTCATCTAAGACCATTACAACTGTGCATGCTCAGTCAGTGGAATGGGGATTATACAGACTTGTCTCCGAAGATACAAGTAAATCAGAGGACCAGAGACTCACTCCGTTGGTGGCTGTCCCTGGACAACCTGTCACAAGGGATGACATTCCGCAGACCAGAGTGGGTCATTGTCACGACCGACGCCAGTCTGATGGGCTGGGGCGCGGTCTGGGGATCCCTGAAAGCTCAGGGTCTTTGGTCTCGGGAAGAATCTCTTCTACCGATAAATATTCTGGAACTGAGAGCGATATTCAATGCTCTCAAGGCTTGGCCTCAGCTAGCGGGGGCCAAGTTCATACGGTTTCAATCAGACAACATGACAACTGTTGCGTACATCAACCATCAGGGGGGAACAAGGAGTTCCCTAGCGATGGAAGAAGTGACCAAAATCATTCTATGGGCGGAGTCTCACTCCTGCCACCTGTCCGCTATCCACATCCCAGGAGTGGAAAATTGGGAAGCGGTTTTTCTGAGTCGTCAGACATTGCATCCGGGGGAGTGGGAACTCCATCCGGAAATCTTTGCCCAAGTCACTCAGCTGTGGGGCATTCCAGACATGGATCTGATGGCCTCTCGTCAGAACTTCAAAGTTCCTTGCTACGGGTCCAGATCCAGGGATCCCAAGGCGGCTCTAGTGGATGCACTAGTAGCACCTTGGACCTTCAAACTAGCTTATGTGTTCCCGCCGTTTCCTCTCATCCCCAGGCTGGTAGCCAGGATCAATCAGGAGAGGGCGTCGGTGATCTTGATAGCTCCTGCGTGGCCACGCAGGACTTGGTATGCAGATCTGGTGAATATGTCATCGGCTCCACCTTGGAAGCTACCTTTGAGACGAGACCTTCTTGTTCAGGGTCCGTTCGAACATCCGAACCTGGTTTCACTCCAGCTGACTGCTTGGAGATTGAACGCTTGATCTTATCGAAGCGAGGGTTCTCAGATTCTGTTATCGATACTCTTGTTCAGGCCAGAAAGCCTGTAACTAGAAAGATTTACCACAAAATTTGGAAAAAATATATCTGTTGGTGTGAATCTAAAGGATTCCCTTGGGACAAGGTTAAGATTCCTAAGATTCTATCCTTCCTTCAAGAAGGATTGGAAAAAGGATTATCTGCAAGTTCCCT
The DNA here is from genome assembly GCF_027579735.1 of Bombina bombina. Taxonomy (NCBI): domain Eukaryota; kingdom Metazoa; phylum Chordata; class Amphibia; order Anura; family Bombinatoridae; genus Bombina; species Bombina bombina. Next base: position 64,335,552 of record NC_069503.1, read on the forward strand.
GAAGGGACAGATTTCTGCCTTGTCTGTGTTACTTCACAAAAAGCTGGCAGCTGTGCCAGATGTTCAAGCCTTTGTTCAGGCTCTGGTTAGAATTAAGCCTGTTTACAAACCTTTGACTCCTCCTTGGAGTCTCAATTTAGTTCTTTCAGTTCTTCAGGGGGTTCCGTTTGAACCCTTACATTCCGTTGATATTAAGTTATTATCTTGGAAAGTTTTGTTTTTAGTTGCAATTTCTTCTGCTAGAAGAGTTTCAGAATTATCTGCTCTGCAGTGTTCTCCTCCTTATCTGGTGTTCCATGCAGATAAGGTGGTTTTACGTACTAAACCTGGGTTTCTTCCTAAAGTTGTTTCTAACAAAAACATTAACCAGGAGATTATCGTACCTTCTCTGTGTCCGAAACCAGTTTCAAAGAAGGAACGTTTGTTGCACAATTTGGATGTTGTTCGCGCTCTAAAATTCTATTTAGATGCTACAAAGGATTTTAGACAAACATCTTCCTTGTTTGTTGTTTATTCCGGTAAAAGGAGAGGTCAAAAAGCAACTTCTACCTCTCTCTCCTTTTGGATTAAAAGCATCATCAGATTGGCTTACGAGACTGCCGGACGGCAGCCTCCCGAAAGAATCACAGCTCATTCCACTAGGGCTGTGGCTTCCACATGGGCCTTCAAGAACGAGGCTTCTGTTGATCAGATATGTAGGGCAGCGACTTGGTCTTCACTGCACACTTTTACCAAATTTTACAAGTTTGATACTTTTGCTTCTTCTGAGGCTATTTTTGGGAGAAAGGTTTTGCAAACCGTGGTGCCTTCCATTTAGGTGACCTGATTTGCTCCCTCCCTTCATCCGTGTCCTAAAGCTTTGGTATTGGTTCCCACAAGTAAGGATGACGCCGTGGACCGGACACACCTATGTTGGAGAAAACAGAATTTATGTTTACCTGATAAATTACTTTCTCCAACGGTGTGTCCGGTCCACGGCCCGCCCTGGTTTTTTTAATCAGGTCTGATAATTTATTTTCTTTAACTACAGTCACCACGGTAACATATGGTTTCTCCTATGCAAATATTCCTCCTTAACGTCGGTCGAATGACTGGGGTAGGCGGAGCCTAGGAGGGATCATGTGACCAGCTTTGCTGGGCTCTTTGCCATTTCCTGTTGGGGAGGAGAATATCCCACAAGTAAGGATGACGCCGTGGACCGGACACACCGTTGGAGAAAGTAATTTATCAGGTAAACATAAATTCTGTTTTTTCTTTCTTCAGCTTCAGCCCAGACTCTTTGATAGCCTGTAGCACACAACTTAAGCGCTGATCATGCTCCTCCACTGTAGGCCCATACACTAGAATGTCCATGATGACCGCTGTGCCCACGTGGTCACTCAGGAGAGAACTCATTTCCCTTTGAAAGATTTCAGGAGCGGGGGATATCCCAAAGGGGAGTCTGCAGAAGCAGAACCGACCTACCGGTGTGATAAAGGTAGTCAGTTTGCGGCACTTTTGATCCAGGGGGATCTGCCAAAAGCCGCTAGAAGCGTCTATTGTGGAAAAGAACTTCGCCCCAGCCAACTTTGGAGCTATATCTTCCAATGTCGGCAGCACAAATCTCTCTCTCTTCACTGCCTCATTCAAGCTTTTCAGGTCCACACAGATGCGCACCTTTCCGTTTTTCTTTGCAACTGGAACAATGGGGGCACACCAATCAGTCGCTTCAATAACCCCCATAGACTTCATGCGCATAAGCTCCTTCTCCACTTGAGGCATGAACGGGAACGGAATTCTACGGGGAGTAGAAATACTGTATGGGACTGCGTCACTTTTAAGTGCTATACGGACTGGTTTGCAATTCAGTAGGCCCAACTCGCCAAACATATCTTCGGAAATCTCATTCACTCTGGCCACGAGGCCCAAGTCACAGGCTGCTTTTCTGCTCAATAAACTGTTAACACACTGACCTCGTATCACATGCACCAACATGGTGAACTTTCTTTGCTTGTACTCACAGCTGGCAAGAAATTTCCCCACACAATCAATGCGGCCACCAGGACTATGGACATTTGTAGTAACCTTCGCCAGCTGGGGCTGTCGAGGCAGTTTCATAAATTCAGCAAAAGACATTACAGTGATATCTGCTCCCGTGTCAATCTTAAAATCAACTTTGGCTCCCATTACAATAAAAGTAACTTTCCAATCTTCCTCTGAGCTTGGCCGTTCCACAACGGACCCCACAAATGACACTTCCTGACCCTCCTGGTCACTGTCCACCTGCATCACGTTTTGTATTCAGTTTTACACACCACTTCAAAATGACCCATTCTGTTACATTTTCTGCATCTTTTATCTCTGGCCGGGCATATAACACTCTTATCATGGGCACGGTAGCACTGTGTGCATCGGGCATGTTGCGCCCATCCACTTCTAGACCTTTCCATTACTTTAAATCTACCGCCTGGACTGTTGCACTTCATCCACAATACTCTCAGACCTCAGATCAGCACTCTGCTTTTTCACCAGTTCACTCTGGCGGGCCATCCTAATAGCCCCATCTAATGTTAAATCAGGCTCTAACTGCAGCTTCAGTGAGACTTCAGCATCTGCAATTCCAGTAACTATTCTGTCTCTGATTTGGTCTTCTTTAGCAACACCAAACTCACAGAATTCAGCTAGTTCATACAGGCTGCGCACAAATGACTCCACAGATTCTCCCACACGCTGATTACGTTTGTGAAAACAAGCTCTCTCATGAATTACATTTCTTTTGGGCACAAAGTGGGCACTGAGTTTATCCATAACTATATCAAAGTTAAATTCTTCCCCTTCTTGGAAAATAAAAGCATTGAACACTGGCTCCACATCCTTCCCCATAGAGTATAAAAGAGAATTAACTTGTACTTCACCACTCTCCTTGTTCAGTTTGGAAGCAATCCTGAAACCGCTGACGCCATGTGGGCCAAGCTGCAGGCTGAGAGAAGTCAAAAGGCTCAGGTGGGGTAAACTTTGACATTGCAATCGATCAGGAACAGAACACGCAGGCCAGAACTTGACACCATGTCATGAGATGCAGGACACATGCAGGACACAGCAATGATGGTACAATTCTATTTTATTACAGAGCATAGAAACATACATCTAGTCCGGTTGATCTCACTAACTAACTGCGACACAGACTACCGGACCTAAGCCCCGCCCCAACTAGTGACATCACATCCTGCTCTCATCACACTTACAATTGATTTTTTGGACCTAAGAATAATAAAGAGTGACTGTAGATTGACTACCACACTGTTTAATAAACCAACTGACCGCAATTCACTGTTGGATGCCACGAGTTGCCATCACCCCAGTCTCAAAAGGGCACTGCCCAAATCACAGTTTAAACGGGTAGTAAGAAATAACAGTGATCCCAGTACGAAAGCAGTACAGCTAAATGAGATGTATCTGAAATTCCAAACAAGGGGGTATTCTACTGAAATCCTACAAGGGCCATTGGCTGAATCTCTTTCAATGACACAGGAACAAGCATTGACGAAAAGAACGAGGAACACTTTGAACAAGAAATTAATTTTCTCCACAGAGTTCACCCCTGACAAGATTGAAATTCCTAGTATTCTCAAAAAGAACTGGGATGCAATATCAACAAAATAAGATGTTCTTTAGTGACCCTATTAACTGCTTATGTATAATCCATAAACTCCCACTGTATTTATTTCAGTTTGCTGCTTAGGAGTATTACGTTCTGAGTGTGTAACATGCAGTCTGATTTGCTTTTAAAGGTTTAGCCTCCGTTGGCCCAGAGGGGACTCCGTAGTACGGTCGGCGCTTGCACAGTTGCGTCGCCTGTGTTCTGAGAGACCCGGATGCGGCAGACCGGCTCACCAGGGGATCTATTTGGTAGCACATATAGGGGTGGTAAGTACAACTGTTATTATCATGTCTGAGGGTGGGCACAAGCCCGAAAACGTTCACTGTTTGACTCTGATGTATTAAAAACATTTGAAACGCCAGCGAGTGCCTGCTTCTTGAGGAGTACTGTATGTGATATTTTGGGAGCGTGTAAATAACAGGAGTGATGGGAAATTCAACCATCATGAACTCACTCACACTTTTAGACAGACAATTAGATTCCATTGCTTTTATGATATAGTTATCAATTGTACGTTTAAATTCTTTAGTAGGGTCACTCACCAGTTTGCGGTATGTCAGGGCATCAGACAATTGTGACAGAATCTCTTTTTTATAGTCAGCATAGTCCTGGAGCACCAAAGCACCCCCCTTGTCATCCTTCACGGATAACCAATTGATGATTGTCTCTCAGGCCCTTCAAAGCAATACGTTCCTCCTTGCTTAGGTTATTTCTCTGGATATTCCATCAACTATAGGGTCACATGTACTACCACACATGTGGTATACATGTTACACTGCCCATGTGGGAAATTCTACATTGGAAAGACCCAGGATGACTTACGAACACGCATGGCCAACCACAGGTCGTCCATACGTATGGCTTTATGAGATGGCTGTTTAAACCAACCGGTACCAAGGCACTTTCTTAAATACAAGCACAATGTATCAGATCTGAGATACATTATAATTGACCATATCCCTAACATGCTCCTCCAGAGGGAATCCAAATGGATTTTCACTTTGGAAACATTAGTCCCCAAGGGTCTCAACACTAACCTTGACTTGCATTGTTTTTTGTGAAGTTTTCTTGTGAAGTGATTTGAAATATATTATAATCTATGGTGGTAGTCATAGGAATGGTTAGTTGGTGTGCCCAGGTATAATCTGTAAAATTTTAAGATGCAGGGTTTATGCTAGCTGGGGTTATGTGTATTACTGATGATAGGGTGTGTATGCCGTTATTATCCTTAATTGTTTTAATATCTATTTGGGATTTTCAACTAAGTAACATCAGTAATGTTAATTACTCTGCTGGTTAGTTAGTGTGCCCGATCCTACTATGTTCTTAATCTGCCTGATGCCCATTTCTTCTAAATATGCAAGATTACAACCCCTAAAATTATGTTTGATATTTAGTATTGTGTGTAATGTTGCTATGATTTAAGGGCTATGGTTGCTATGTTCCATATGTTTACCTGACTTTGTATAGCAAACAATTACCTATGCTGATTATAGGGTCTACAAATGCCATTAATGCTAGGATGCAATATCAACAAAATAAGATGTTCTTTAGTGACCCTATTAACTGCTTATGTATAATCCATAAACTCCCACTGTATTTATTTCAGTTTGCTGCTTAGGAGTATTACATTCTGAGTGTGTAACATGCAGTCTGATTTGCTTTTAAAGGTTTAGCCTCTGTTGGCCCAGAGGGGACTCCGTAGTACGGTCGGCGCATGCGCAGTTGCGTCGCCTGTGTTCTGAGAGACCCAGATGCGGCAGACCGGCTCACCAGGGGATCTATTTGGTAGCACATATAGGGGTGGTAAGTACAACTGTTATTATCATGTCTGAGAACAGGCGCAAGGCCGAAAACGTTCACTGCTTGACTCTGATGTATTAAAAACATTTGAAACGCCAGTGAGTGCCTGCTTCTTGAGGAGTACTGTATGTGATATTTTGGGAGCGTGTAAATAACAGGAGTGATGGGAAATGCAACCATCATGAACTCACTCACACTTTTAGACAGACAATTAGATTCCATTGCTTTTATGATATAGTTATCAATTGTACATTTAAATTCTTTAGTAGGGTCACTCACCAGTTTGTGGTATGTCAGGGCATCAGACAATTGTGACAGAATCTCCTTTTTATAGTCAGCATAGTCCTGGAGCACCAAAGCACCTCCCTTGTCATCCTTCACGGATAACCAATTGATGATTGTCTCTCAGGCCCTTCAAAGCAATACGTTCCTCCTTGCTTAGGTTATTTCTCTGGATATTCCATCAATTATAGGGTCACATGTACTACCACACATGTGGTATACATGTTACACTGCCCATGTGGGAAATTCTACATTGGAAAGACCCAGGATGACTTATGAACACGCATGGCCAACCACAGGTCGTCCATACGTATGGCTTTATGAGATTGCAGTTCAAACCAACCGGTACCAAGGCACTTTCTTAAATACAAACACAATGTATCAGATCTGAGATACATTATAATTGACCATATCCCTGCTCCCACCCGTGGTGGCAACAGAGTTAACATGCTCCTCCAGAGGGAATCCAAATGGATTTTCAATTTGGAAACATTAGTCCCCAAGGGTCTCAACACTAACCTTGACTTGCATTGTTTTTTGTGAAGTGATTTGAAATATATTATAATCTACAGTGGTAGTCATAGGAATGGTTAGTTGGTGTGCCCAGGTATAATCTGTAAAATTTTAAGATGCAGGGTTTATGCTAGCTGGGGTTATGTGTATTACTGATGATAGGGTGTGTATGCCGTTATTATCCTTAAAGGGACACTGTACCCAAATTTTTTCTTTTGTAATTCAGAAAGAGCATGCCATTTTTTTTTTTAACTGTTTTATTTATAATCCAAGTCACTGTCCAAAAACAATATCAACCATTTTGAAAACATGGCATAATCAAAAGATACAATAAATTTGACAACATAGTACTATGTTCATTTATACATGTAGTTAAATTTAGGCTAATCATCACATTAATGAACACAAACATTTTATTTTCCTACAATGCTTGGAGTTTTTGATTTTCAGTATAACCCCCCCCCCCTTGTTTCCCCCCCCCCCCCATGCGAAGAGAAAACATAACAAAAAAACAAAAAAACCAAACAAAAACAAAAAAAAAATTACCATCACTTTCTTCCTCCTGAAGCTTTACCAGTTCCCTAATAGAACAATTTCTGTATTTCTAAAGGGGAAGATTATATAATCTATTTCTGCAGCCGGAAAGATTTTTAAGAAGGCAGCCCATTTATCAAAGAACCTTTTAATGTCTTGTTCATTATTTATATCCGCGTTTCTCTGGTCTAAAATGCATTGTTTTTTCATGCAGTTTTTAATTTCAGTAATGCTTGGCATTGCATGACTTTTCCACTTCTTACAGATTAAATACCTGGTAGCAAGAATAGCGGAGATTATTATTTTTTCATCAGTTTGCTTACCAGGCTCTTCCTTAAGGCAGAGTATTATCTGATATATTGTCAAAGAGACATAGCCTATCTTAAGCACCTTTTTTAGCCAGTATTCGAGCCTAGCCCAGAGATTTTTAATCTTTGGACAATACCAAAACATATGTATTAAATCAGCTGCCTGATATGAACATTTAGGACATTTATTAAACCCTACATTCACACATTTGAAACCTCTCTCGGGGGTAAAATATGCCCCATGAAGGAGCTTAACATGTGCCTCCCTCCAAGTTGCAGAGAGCGTTACTTGTGCAATTTTTTTAATTGACAATTGAATAGTTTTAGACTCAATATTACTCTGAGGGATTGCTGTATTCCAGTAGAGGGCAATCTTTGCCAGTACCGGTTCTCCTTTATTTGTACCCAGAAGATGATAACATGGTGCAATTGACATATGACCATTTCTTGTTAGAGCAAGCCAATCATCGAGTTTACCTAGTCCCCATTCCCAACCAGCTTTCTTAACTAGGTCCTGTGCAAAATGCCTTAATTGCAAATACGCAAAGAAGTCTTTATTGGGCAAATCAAAATCTCTTTTTAATTCCTGGAATGTTTTGATATATTTTCTCTCTTTATCAATTATTTGGTATACCTTGGTTAACCCCCGATTATGCCATTTCCTAAAGACTTCGGAATGCAATCCTGATTGAAAAATAGGGTTACCTATTATAGGCAAAAGACAGGTAGCACTATTATTAATTGAAAGAAAGGTTACTATCTTGTGCCAAGCTTTAAGTGGGTTAAGAATTGTTTTAAATCGTTTAATTTCTGAGGGGATTTCTTTAGGTACTAAGTGTATTAATGCAGATAGAGAATATGGGTAGCAGACACTGGTCTCGAGATAATTATTCAAGACATAGTTATTAGATGAGATCCAGTCTGTTACGACACGAGCCAGAAAGGAGAGGTTATATAGCCTTATGTCTGGTAAGGCAAGACCACCATCCTTTCTTGGTATTGAAAGTTTCATAAGAGATATCTTTGACCTCTTATTCTGCCATAAGAACTGTATAAGTGAAGTATTGATTGAACGTATATCCTTACCTAATAGAATTATTGGTGTATTTTGAAGTATATATAAAAGTTTTGGAAGAAGAGCCATTTTAAAAAGGGCAATCCTTCCAGAAAGTGATATTGGGAGATTTTGCCATAACAAAAGCTTTTCTTTGATCATTTTTACTACTGGGGGTATATTCAATGTATAGAGATCTACGGACCTTGTCGGAATATGAATCCCTAGATATTTAAAAGAATCTTTTACATGGCGAAAAGGAGTTTTTAATATTGAAGTTTTATTTTTCCTGAGCCACACTATCTCTGATTTTGTCATATTTACTTTGTATCCAGAGAATGTACCAAATTGTTCCAAGATCTGAAAAAGTTTTGGTAAGTTCAGTTTGGTGTTAGCCAAATAAAGCAGCAGATCATCAGCATACAGACCGATTTTTATTTCGCAGTTACGAATTTTTATACCATCCAAATGATGGCGTATTTTAATTGCCAGAGGTTCAATGGAAATATTAAATAAGAGCGGGGAAAGAGGACAGCCCTGCCTTGTTCCTCTACCTAACAAGATAGAGGGGGAAATGTTGTTATTCACTATCAATCTTGTAGATGGGTGTTTATATAGATTTTCGATAAATTCAAGAAAATTACCTCTGATGCCAAATTGTCTTAACGATGTTTTGATATGTTCGTAAAATATTGAATCAAAGGCTTTTTCAGCATCTAAGGAAATAATAGCAAGGTCAGGTATGTCCTCCCCCCCGCTAGTTAAATTAGATAGTACCTCAAAATATTCTGTCACCAATAGGGCTTCCCTAATTTTTGAGGCTGAGTTGCGGTTATTTAGAAAACCTGCTTGATCAGTATGTATAATTTCTGAGAGGGGTCTTTGAAGTCTAGATGCTAGAATTGCAGTAAGAATTTTGTAATCTGAATTTAACAGTGCAATTGGTCTGTAGGATTCCTTGTATTCAGGGTTTTTTCCGCCTTTTAATATCAAAGTTGTGTAAGAATTGGTAAATGAAGAGGGGATCATTTTACCACTAATAAAGAAGCTGTTAAAGAGCGTGCAAAGATGTGGGGTGGCTTCACCAATCAGGATCTTATAGAATTCACTAGGCAAGCCATCTGGACCTGCTGCTTTATTTGAGGCAAGCTTGGATATTACTTTCTCTATTTCTTCTATGGAAATAGGGACATTGAGTCTATCAGCCATTTCTGATGTGACAGTAGGATACGTGATATCTCTCCAAAAGTCATCAGATGTATGCGTATCACTTGTTTTAAATGAATATAATTCCTGGTAATATTCATTAAATGCAGCTAGTATGTCTTCGGCTTTAGAAAGCTGAAGACCTTTATTATACAATTTGTCTATGATTGGTTGTTTTTTCTCATTTTTTATTAATTTGGCCAGCATCTTACCTGATTTAAAGAGCATGCCATTTTTTTTTTTTTTATAATGTTTATTTATAACCAACAGAGTGTACAATCAAATTAATTCAATCTCTTTGTGCCTCGCAGGGCCAGATAACACGAAATATATTACAAAACAAAACAATTTTAAATGGAAAATTTCACATAACACATACCAAATTACTGATCCCTTTATATGAAATATTTGTACACCTAGTTGGGCTTTTCCTGATTAAGTAAAATACAAAAACAAATGAACACTCATAAAAACACAGAAACATCTAATTAATGAAAAGAAAAAAGAGAACAGAAAAAAAAAAAAAAACAGAACCAGACAAAAACCAAAAAAGGAAAAAGTATACCTTATGTAAGGCTAACCTGCCTAATGTGAAATTTCAGTGTTTGTTCCACTCAAATAAATGATCACCTGTTGGAGAGGTTTAACTTTCCCCCTATAACTTAAAATACGTCCAGTTAAGAGATGACAATAACTTAATCGGCAATCCTCATCCTTAACTGGGGTGGACCCAGCAACAACAAACAGCCGACGTACATACAGACAAGTAATAGAACTAAGAGAAAAAAAAAAAAAAAAAAAAAAAAAGGGAAATAAGGGGAAAAAATGAACCAGGAGAGAGAGTGAGTGAATTACCATAGGCCCAACAACACCATTTCTGAGTTTCTAAATGGATGAATCAGGAGGTCAATTTCACGTGAGGGAAAAGATTTAATAAAAAGTGCCCACTTCTTAAAGAATGAAATGACCTCTCGTTCCTCATTTAAATTAGTATCCATTTGCTCAAGAGTACATTGTTTTTTTAGACAATTTTTGACCTCCGGGATACTGGGGACAGTCCCTCCCCGCCATTTTCTGAGAATTAAGTATCTGGCTGCTAATATGGCCATATTAACAATTTTGGAATTGCCTATCTGCGCTTCTAAGTCCTTCCATAAAAATATAATGTGAGATACCTCTAATCTCAGAGAGGAGGTTCCCAGAATAGTATTAAGCCAGTATTGTAATTTCGACCAAAATTGTTGAAGTTTTGGGCAATCCCAGAACATATGTATAAGATTAGCAGAAGGAAGGGAACATTTAGGGCAAGAGCTAAATTTAAAATTACCGTACCGCGCTCCCTTTTCTGGAGTAAAAAAAGTCATTAATAATAATTTAATGTGGGATTCTCTCCATGTGGAAGAAAGAGTGACTCGTTTAGTTTCCGCAATTGAGAATTGGATACAACTAGTCTCTATAAAACTTTGCCTTAAAGCAGGAGCCCAGTTAGTGGAGATTTTTTCCAGATTAGAGGCTCCTTTTATAGAGCTCAAATCTGTATAACTAGTTGAAATTGACATAGTACCAATTTTAGCTAAGATAAGCCATTTCTCTATTGGCCCCTGTGACCAATTCCAACCGTAAGTGCTTATTATATTAGATGCGAAATGCCTTGCTTGTAAATACGCAAAGAAATCTTTTTGGGGGAGTTTATATTCCGCTCTCAGTGCACCGAAGGTTTTTATGCATGTTCTTTCAAAATCTAGTAACTGAGAGAGCTTTCTTAGCCCTACCTTATACCATCTCTGGAAAGGTGAAAATTGAATTCCCGCTTGAAATTGAGGGTTACCTGATAGTGGCATGAACTTAGAAATCCTATGTTCAACACCTAAGAGTTTGCACACTTTCCACCAAGCTTGAAGGGGGTTATAGATTGTTCTCATCTTTTTCACCTCCTTCGGTAATTGAGCAACAATACAGTGAATAGTTGCTAAAGGGAGATATGGATGTATTATGTTCCTTTCTAGATTATTGTTAGTGACGTAGTCTCTCTCATGTACCCAGTCCAAAATTAGGCGTAGTAAAAAGGCATAGTTATAAAGTTTTAAATCTGGTAGCGCCAGGCCCGCTAGTTCTCTGGGGAGAGAAAGTTTAAGTAAGGAAATTCTGGGTTTTTTATTTTGCCACAGGAATTTTCTCAGAGAAGTGTTAAATATTGTCAAATCTCTTCCCCTTATGATCAATGACATGTTTTGTATTACATATAAAATTTTGGGAAGACAAATCATTTTATATAAGGCTATGCGGCCTGACAACGAGAGGGGGAGATTCTGCCAATTTTTAAGAGTCTTCATAACTCTATTAAGAACTGGGGTGATGTTAAGGTTATACCATTTTTCCGGATTAGGTGAAATCATTAACCCTAGATATTTAAAAGCTCTGGAGACTATTTTGAAGGGTATGTTTAGCATAGGTTCCTTGGGGGGTTTAATCCACATAAGTTCCGATTTTGTGGTATTCACTCTATACCCGGAGAAGGAACCGAATTGTTCAATGATGGATATAAGTTTAGGAATATTGTTGGCACTGTTAGACATGTAAATTAGAACATCATCGGCATACAGAGCTATTTTCAGCTCTTCCGTGCCAATCTTAATCCCCTCCAGCTGTTGCCTAATGCATATGGCCAAGGGTTCAATGGAAACATTAAAGAGAAGTGGGGAAAGAGGGCACCCCTGACGAGTACCTCTTTTAAGCCAAATATCTGAGGAAATCGAGCCATTAATTAACATTTTTGTAGACGCTACATTATATAGATTGCTAACAAAGTTAAGGAAATTACCATGAAAACCGAAATGTTGCAAGGAGTGAATTAAATGATCATGGTGTATTGAATCAAAAGCCTTCTCGGCATCTATTGCTATAACAGCTAGATCAGGAGTGACCCCCTGCCCTCCAGCCCCCATACTCTCCCCAGTACTGAAAAAATCAATAGTAAGAAGCAATTCTCTTATCTTAGCTGAAGAGTTACGCTTGGACATAAAGCCCGCTTGGTCCTTATGAATAACACCAGGAAGAATTGTTTGGAGTCTCGAGGCCAGAATGGTGGTAAGAATTTTGTAATCTGAATTAAGCAAGGCTATGGGTCTATATGACTCCTTCCTCTTTGGATCCTTACCTTGCTTAAGGATCAGCGTAGTGCAGGAAGCTGCAAAATTAGGAGAAGGGGGGTTACCCTTTATATATATGTTGTTATATAATGAGGTTAGATATGGCAAAATTGTTAACTTTGCAATTTTGTAAAATTCGTTGGGGAGGGCATCCGGGCCTGGAGCTTTATTCAAAGGTAAGTCATGAATTGCTCTTGATACTTCCATTTCAGTGATCGGGAGATTCAGATTTTCAATCTGGTCAGATAATAATGATGAGGATACAATCTTACTCCAAAAATCTTCACGGGCAAGTATATTTGAATTTTTTAAAGAATATAAATCTTTATAATAGGATGAAAATATCTGTGATATATCGTCCATTTTTGTTATCAGTTTACCATCTTCAAGTAGGGAGTCAATTAGGGAAACCTCTTTATCTTTTTTAACTAATCTTGCTAAAAGTTTACCCGACTTACTACCATATCTGTAAAGTTTAGCTTGGAATCTCAGCTCCTTCTGAGAAGTCTTATAGAGAAGAAAAGTATCTCTATCTTTCAGCGCCTGGGTATATCGTTCCCAGGTGCTGGATGTTTTTTGTAGAAGATAACCATTGTATGTATTAGATACTGCTTTTAAGATTTCTTTCTCCCTAAATTTCAATTTCTTTGTCCTCCTAATACAATATGCCAGAATCTCACCTCTGATCACTGCTTTTGCTGTCTCCCAGAAAATGGTGGGACGATTGATATAATCCTGATTGAAAGATATATATTCTTCTAACTTAAGTTTTACCCAGTTCTTAAATTTGAGATCCATGGCTAGGTAAGATGGGAAGTGAAATCGATTACTTGTGGTAGTGGGGTCACTAGCTTGGAACTCCAAGAAAATAGGGGCGTGGTCAGAGATACATATGGGAAGAATCCCTGCCATTACTCTCGTTTTGCATAATTCTTCGTCCAAAAGAAGAAGATCTATCCTTGAGAGTGATTTATGCACCTTAGAAAGGCATGTGTAATCCCTTAAGTCCGGGTTTTGTGACCTCCAGATATCCCTAACCCCGAGATTTTGAAAAAGTATGTTAAACAGTTTGGATTCAATATTATCTCTTTTAGTTCTGGGGGCCAATGGGTGTTGTCTTAATCTATCTAAGGGGTATTGGGGTGCCATATTAAAGTCCCCTCCAACTATCAGGTAACCCTCTTTATAGATCATAATGTCTGCCTGCAATGATTCCCAGAAAGACCAATTAATAACATTAGGGGCATAAATGTTACATAATGTGTATATTACTTTATCAATCTTAATTTTTACCATGATAAATCTTCCCTCAGAGTCATTTTTTGTATGCAGAATTTGATAATTTAGCTTTTTCCCCAAAAGAATTGCTACTCCTCCCTTTCTCTGTTTGCTAGGTGAAAATAAAACTTCTTTAACCCATGAGCATTTGAGTTTTAATATTTCTTCTGTCTTTAAGTGGGTTTCCTGTATAAAGGCAATATCAGTATGAATTCTTCTTAAATGTGCTATTATTGTTTTTCGTTTGATTGGGGAGGTAATACCCCCAATATTCCAGGAGGTCAGTCTAAATCTGTTAAACGTGTTGGCCATCTATATTATCGTAAGGGAAAAAAGAAAAGGAGAGAGAGAGAAAAGAGAGAGAGAGAGAAAAACAAAAAAAAAAAAAACAAAAAAAAAAACACAACAATAACACAGAAACACAACCGAGGACCACCGAGGGCCTCGTTTACCATCCTTATGGTGAACTGCCATGAAAGAGAGAAAGAGAGAGGCTATAACTCAGGTTTAGTTAACTATGCTTAGGTGTTAGTCATTGCCTGAAGTCTTAGCCCTTGATCTGGAGCAGGGGGTTGATTTATAAATTTTTCTGCTTCCCTGGCTGAATCAAAGAAATGTGTCTGGTTCTCTATAATGATTTTCAGTCTGGCTGGGTAAATGATGGTGGCTCGATATCCTTGATTTATTAATCTAGTACAGATTGGGGCCAGCTCCCTCCTCTTGGCTGATGTTTCAGCTGAAAAATCCTGAAAAAGCATTATTTTAGTTTCCCCTAAGAGGATAGGTTGATTTTTTTTATAAGATTGTAATAGTAAAACTTTATCTTGATAATTAAGTGTTTTTGCTATAATTGGTCTTGGTCTAGGGTTTTCTTTGTCTGGAGGTTGCCAGCCTAACCTGTGTGCTCTTTCGAGGACTATCTGTGGGTGAGTTAGTGGAATTTGGAGTAACTGTGGTAATGTTTTAGTTAAGAATTTAGTAAGATCTTCGTATTGTTTTTCCTCAGGGACCCCTATCACCCTAAAATTATTGCGTCTTGCACGATTTTCTAGGTCTTCCAATTTAGACTGGGTTTTGATGAGTTTAGAGTGCAAGGAGTCTATTTTATCAGTGTGATTGCCCATCATATCCTCTAAGTCAGAGATTCTTTGTTCCGCCTCGCTCAATCTACTAGCGAATAGGCGAATTTCGATTGTCAGTGACACTATATCCTGTTTTATTTCGTTTTTGAGGGCATCAAATTTAGGTGTTAAGGCTTCTGATATATTTGAAACAAGTGTTTGTAAATCAAGTGATGTGTTTGTGTGAGGGAAGGTAGTGATGGTAGAGTGAATGTCGGGCGTGACTTCTGTTGGGGCCTTAGATTTTTTATCCCTTTGCCTCGCTGACATATTTAGGGGGGACGTTTTGACCTGTGTATTAATAAATTTGTCCATCAATCTGTGATTGTGATGTGAGAAAAACTGGGGTTTAACTAATTCAAAGGGGTTAAGCCCCTTAAAGTGATAACGTATAGTAAGGAACAGTGAGGGAAGGGGGGTGAATGAGAATGTGAGAGAGTGATTAGGGCTTTTCTTTTCCTTTCCTTTTCCCTTTCTTCTCTCCTTTTCCTCTCTCTTCCTCTCTTTTTTTAGAAGTCCTTAGCCTAAAATCAGAATATACCCAGAAATATTATACCCTCTGATTTACCTCTAATTCTAACTTATAAGGAATCTCCTAGGTTTCTGGGTGCAAAATATCCCAGAATTAATGGGAGTCTCCCTTCCTTAGTCCAAGCCCTTAGGTCTACCTCTCAGGCTTTGGGGTCTCTTCTCAGCACGTATATAAGAGAAAATATATATAAGCCACAGAGGTATTACAATGCCTAGGTACAAATAATTTTACAATTTCTGACGCACTAATTTGCTACCTATAAGACAAAAAGTTGTTAAACAGTCATAATCCAGTAACCAGGGGACTAGAATTATCCCCTCAGTAAAAAGGGAACACAGTCAGAGATAGGAGTTTCTAAACCCATTATCCACTGTATAGAATTTACAAAATTCTAAAATTTAGAACTTATAATTTCTTGCTTAGTTATCAGCAACCCCAGTTAATTATCTTAATTCAGGATTCCTTACCTCTGCATGAAAACTTAGGGAATAAATGTACTAACTTAACAATTGTTTGCTTAGGGGCGGTATGAGAATCTAGACCAAAATTCAAAGTCTGAGTATCAATAGGGGGAGGAACAAAAGAAAGCACCTCCCTAGGGTTAATTAATATACACAATTAATCCCAATATCCACAATTTAAATCATTAACTTAATATGTACAGATCCCACTTGTATTAGTTTAAATTACTAAGCACACTTAAGATTGACCAGTTTTGAGTATTTTTAGGTCTGAACCAGGCAAAGACAGAAAGAAACCCTTAAGTCTGCCTCTCAGGCTTTGGGGTCTCTTCTCAGTACATATATAAGAGCAAGTACGTATAAGCCACAGAGGTATAACATTGCTTAGATATAAATGATTCCAAACCAATTATCCACTGTATAGAATTTACAGAATTCTAGAATTAGAACTTATAATTTCTTGCTTAGTTATCAGCAACCGCCGTTAATTATCTTAGTTCAGGATTCCTTACCTCTGCATGGAAACTTGGGCAATAATTGTACTAACTTAACAATTGTTTGCTTAGGGGCGGTGTGAGAATCTAGACCAAAGTTCAAAGTCTGAATATCAATAGGGGGAGAAACAGAAGAGGGCACCTCTCTAGGATTAATTAATAAACAAAATTAAGCCCAATTTCCACAATTTAAATCATTAACTTAGTATATACGAATCCCAATTGTATAAGTTATTAGCTTAAATCACTAAACACACTTGAGATTTGAACAAATTTGGGTATTTTTAGGTCTAGACCAGGCAAAGACAGAAAGAGAGAAAAAAAAAAAGAAAAACAAATGGATAACAATAATATAGGTGAGATCAGTGTCATAACCAGCTGCCAGGTGAAACAATGTCATTGAACTTAAGCCTTATCAGGCCTTGCTTGTATATACCCAGATACAGGGTGTCCGTTTTTACTTTCCTCTTCTCAAAGTATCTCCTGCTCTTTCTCCTTTGGAGATATAATTGTGTCAAAAAAGAGGAAGAAAAAAGAGGGGCACAGAATTTTCAATCAGTACGTTACCCCCTGCCAGTTTCCAGGCATCTTGAACAAGGTGCTCCTCTTCAGCACAACCCCCCTCTCGCAGCACCGGTGGGAAGGGGGTGCACCTAACCACAGCTGCCGGAAAGGTCAAACAGCACTCAGACAGACCAGTGCTGGAATCAACGGGCAGCAGAAGAGACAGGCTGTGACCTGAGAGAACAACCAGGATCAGATGACGGTCCGTGTCCCTCACGCAGCACCGGTGGGAGGAGACAGCGGACCGGGAGCAACCGCGAGGCAACCTTCCACCCCAGAGACAGAAAGCGTGATGAATCCACTGGGGGCCGACTCGTCCGGCGTTCTCACCCCCACAACAACCCAGCGGAACTTGCAGGTGGGGCCAGGTAACTGTCTGAAAACAGTTTACTGAAGTCAGTATGGAGGAGGCGGGTCACCGCGCCGGATTCGACCGGCAAGCCAGGGGTAACCCAGGTGGAGGCTCCAGACCGGGAGACCTCCTAGCTTAAATCAGGGTCCGTCCTCTGCTTCAATTCAGATATAAGGAAGCACTTTCACAAATACATTGCAACATAGTTTCCTTCTGTGTCTTCCTTCTTCCTTCTATAGCAGCATGAGATGCACGGGTAGGGCTAATAACCAGATGCACTGAGTATGGCAGCTTACAGTTCTTGTGCGGTATAATAGCACTATGTCAGCTCCAGCAGCGATAGATTTGCTTGAGCAAGCCTCCCACAGTGTAAGGGCTTAGGCGCGAAAATACCGCCAACTGCTTGCAGTGGAGGTAGTGCTGAGCAGGTGTCTCACCTGACCATACACCTGGGCTCCTCCTCCGGAACTGATCAGGGCCTAGAGCATGACATCTAGAACATATGGATTTTAATGTCAAGAGCATGCCATTTTAAGCAACTTTCTAATGTACTCCTATTATCAATTTTTCTTCGTTCTCTTGCTATCATTATTTGAAAAAGAAGGCAGCTAAGCTTTTTTTGGTTTTAGTACTCTGGACAGCACTTTTTTATTGGTGGATGAATTTATCCACCAATCAGCAAGGACAACCCAGGTTGTTCACCAAAAATGGGCCGGCATCTAAACTTACATTCTTGCATTTCAAATAAAGATACCAAGAGAATGAAGAAAATTTGATAATAGGAGTAAATTAGAAAGTTGCTTAAAATTTCATGCTCAATCTGAATCACGAAAGAAAAATTTTGGGTACAGTGTCCCTTTAATTGTTTTAATATCTATTTGGGATTTTCAACTAAGT
Source organism: Bombina bombina (assembly GCF_027579735.1). Taxonomy (NCBI): domain Eukaryota; kingdom Metazoa; phylum Chordata; class Amphibia; order Anura; family Bombinatoridae; genus Bombina; species Bombina bombina. The sequence continues at coordinate 64,353,740 of NC_069503.1, forward strand.
AACATCAGTTGCGTCGCCTATGTTTTGAGAGACCCGGATGCGGCAGAGCGGCTCACCAGGGTATCTATTTGGTAGCACATATAGGGGTGGTAAGTACAACTGTTATTATCATGTCTGAGAACAGGCGCAAGGCCGAAAACGTTCACTGTTTGACTCTTTGATGTATTAAAAACATTTGAAACACCAGCGAGTGCCTGCTTCTTGAGGAGTACTGTATGTGCTATTTTGTGAATAAGTGCTGGGTTCTTGTGGAGATATATATATATATCTATAATAAAGCAGATCCGCACTCACTGGACTTTGAAAAAACAAAACGTGGTTTATTGTTACGTTTCGGAGATCAAACTGTCCACTTCATGAAACCAAAAAAATAATTTTATATATATATATATATACACATAATAAATAAATATATATATATATATACACACATATACATATACACACATATACACACACATACACATACACAAAATACACATATACATACACATATACACGCAAACACACAGACATAAATACAGATACATACAGACATAAACACACAGACATATATACACACACATATTTATTAAAGAAAAATTACCCTGTACCACACTGGAGTTCAGGAAGGGGGAGGAAATTGACTCACATACACAGATATACACACACACAGAGATACATACACATATGCAAACACAGAGATACATACACACACACACACACAGATACATACACACAAACACAGAGATACACACAGACACACAGATACCTACACACCAACACACAGATACCTACACACCAACACACAGATACATACACAAAAAAACACAGAGATACACACACACACACACACACACACACACAAATACACACAAACACACAGATACATACACACAAACACAGAGATACACATATACATACACACAAACAGATACATATACACAAACACAGATACATACATACATACATACACACACACACACACACACACATATATATATACACACACACACATTAAAGAACAAAAAAAAAATCAGGCTCTTAAGTGTTTTGGTTGGCTCCTAGACTCCTAGAATAAATTTCTTCAGCCCTGACTTACCTTTTCTGCAATGTACTGTTACCCTGTACCGCACTGGAGTTCAGGAAGAGGGAGGAAGAAACAAAAACTCCTCCATAGGGATAGGAAAATCTAACAATAATGTATTCAGTATTAGTCTGTAGAGTCCCTAATGTGTCTGAATACAGCCTATTCACTTACCCAAGGCTGCTAATTTATAACATGTGCAGCTAATAATTTCATGCTATTTTATTACAGTCATATTTAATATCTATATCCCTCCATTTAATAACAATTATACATGATTATTTAGAGGACTATTTAATAACAATTATACATGATTATTTAGATGACTATTTTATAACAATTATACATGATTATTTAGATGACTATTTAATAACAATTATACATGATTATTTAGATGTCTATTTAATAACAATTATACATGATTATTTAGAGGACCATTTAATAACAATTATACATGATTATTTAGATGTCTATTTAATAACAATTATACATGATTATTTAGAGGACTATTTAATAACAATTATACATGATTATTTAGATGTCTATTTAATAACATTTATACATGATTATTTAGAGGACTATTTAATAACAATTATACATGATTATTTAGAGGACCATTTAATAACAATTATACATGATTATATAGAGGACTATTTAATAACAATTATACATGATTATTTAGAGGACTATTTAATAACAATTATACATGATTATTTAGAGGACTATTTAATAACAATTATACATGATTATTTAGAGGACTATTTAATAACAATTATACATGATTATTTAGAGGACTATTTAATAACAATTATACATGATTATTTAGATGACTATTTAATAACAATTATACATGATTATTTAGAGGACCATTTAATAACAATTATACATGATTATTTAGAGGACCATTTAATAACAATTATACATGATTATTTAGAGGACCATTTAATAACAATTATACATGATTATTTAGAGGACCATTTAATAACAATTATACATGATTATTTAGAGGACCATTTAATAACAATTATACATGATTATCTAGAGGACTATTTAATAACAATTATACATGATTATTTAGAGGACTATTTAATAACAATTATACATGATTATTTAGAGGACTATTTAATAACAATTATACATGATTATTTAGAGGACTATTTAATAACCATTATACATGATTATTTAGAGAACCATTTAATAACAATTATACATGATTATTTAGATGTCTATTTAATAACAATTATACATGATTATTTAGAGGACTATTTAATAATTTTCATTATTTAAATTGTGTGATTAGAGTTTAATTATACAGTTTAAATGAGAAATCTATTGTGTTTTATTAACCGATGAACTGAGCAGGCACAAAACGTTCATATTAAAAATATGTTGTGTAAACAGCACAAAAAAATCTACTGAAATGAGAAAGAAATGGCTTTTTAAAAAGTCTAAATGTATTAGATAACAAAATGGTGCTAGAATACAAGAGAAATAGATTTTTGTATGGTTTAGAATAAGTTTTTTTTGTATATCTTACATTTTTATTTGGTTTTAGAAATAAAAGTAATACTTGGGGACACGCAGGACCCCTGCTCAAATAGACACAAACAAGGAGATCGGACACCCAAGTCCGGTTAAAACTACTACCAAGACATTGATACATCACAAGTAAAATTTGTGGTGAAAATAGTTCACCTAGATTGAACCCTGACGTGGGCTCTAAATATGGGGTAGTGGGGGAGAGGGGTTAATGCGTATAAATTAAGGTTAATGCTCCAAGAAGCAAAGTCAGTACACATTGCTTTTTTTTTTTTATAAACTTTCTTTATTTCGGCTTTTCAGAACAATACAATACATTGATAAGTATGACAAATGATCCAAGATACATATTGTAGAGTTCACTATTATGAGGGTACCATACTTGATTCAAAGTCCAATCAGTTCTGCTAGTAATGTTAGTGAATTTATGTGATTCAATAGAGTTCGTTCTTTCCAGCCATTTTATAATAAACATAAACAAATTATACTAAGATAGACTGACCCCTAAAGGAACCTCTCAAGGGGATCAGTTAACAATTAACATTCAACAATGAACAGTGAGCATGCTGTAGCTTGGCATTACAATCTTGGTATTCATCTGTACAGTTCTGGTTTTACCTGGCACAACCTGTTTTGTGACATAGTTCATATGTGATAGCGTGAGAATAAACGTTCCCTCTCTCACAACACTGTCAGTCGAAAGTCCACTGTCCTGTGAGCTGTTTTTCTAAGATGTAAATAGTGTCTCTAAATGGATAGATAATTTGTTTCTGTGTCTCTCTGGCTAGTGTGTGCATAAAGGGTTCCCACTTTTCAAAAAATTTCGCTGTTCTTTTATTTGGGTCTTCCAATGTGTCCCACTTTTCCTTAGTGAGTTGTGTGAGGATGACGTTTTTCAACTCATTAAGTTTCGGGATTTTGCCAGAAGGCCAATGTTTCAGAATAAGTTTCTTGGCCAAAATAATCACATTAATAATAAAGGGTCTGGCAGCTACCGGGGTATTATCTAGTTTCAGGAACAAGATTTGTTCCTCTCTGAGAGGGGTGTCAGTTGAAGTGAGAACCTTAATCCAATAAGCTATCTGAGCCCAGTACTTCCTAATATGTGGACAGTTGAGTATAAAGTGGAGTATGCTGGGATCCATGAACTGACACTTCGGACATATGTTAGGTATTGTTGTATTCCATTTCTTAAGGACTTTCGGGATCATGTAGGCCTGATGGAGCATCTTTGTATGGGCTTCCCTGAGATCTGTGGCCAAAGTGGCCTTTCTAATGTGTTGAAAGCTATCAATGATCACCTGGTGTGTCACCTCAATGTCCAGAGTGTCAGACCACCTCAAAACTATGTTATTTATAGTGTGCTTTTCAATGTCGTGTAGTAATGTTCTGTAAAGCAATGAGATGGAATGTTTGCCATGTTTGAAGACTGATATAGTAGCCTCCAACCCTGAGTGTCCCACTAGGGACGGTGAGCCTCTAATTATCTGGTTAACATAGTGCTTGGTTTGCAGATATGCATAGTGATGTATATTCGGTATTTCAAACTCTCTTTGCAACTCCTGAAAAGTCTTGACCTCACTTGTTCCCATTTTGAACAATTGACTAACCTTCTTTAGGCCCTTCTCGTACCATATCAAAAAGGGCTTGGTGGAGTAGCCTGCTATAAAATTAGGGTTTCCCCTCAAGGGAAGATGTTTAGAATATGTATTGTCAATTTTCAACCATTTACATACTTTTTGCCATGCTCTCAGTGGTTCAATAAGGGGCAGATGTGAACCCATCGCCTTCTCAGCTTGTGTTCTAGTTAGGTGTGGTAACATTTCTAATGACATGGGGGCAATCAGCTCCTGCTCTAGCTGTGAGTGTGCAAAACAGCCCTCCCCTGTCAGCCAGTCTAACACTATTTTCCCAGATGTGACCCAATTATATAGCTTGATATTAGGTAGGCCAAAACCTCCCATTCCTCTTGTAGCTGTAAGTTTTTGTAGGCTGACTCTATGTTTTTTGTTGTTCCAGACAAAGGCCAGAATCGTTTTATTAAGGGTATTGAGGTCAGATTTTCTAAGCGTGAGAGGCAGCATCTGCATTGTATACAATATCCTGGGAAAAATGGACATCTTTATCAGGCTGATCCTACCCGTCAGGGACAAAGGCAGGCCCCCCCAAGCTTTTAGTTGAGACACTATGGATCCTATCAATTGTCTGTAGTTGAGGTCATACCATTTATGTGGATTAGCACTCAGCTGGATTCCCAAATATTTGAAGCTACTCCTTACTATCTTAAATTGAAAATCTGGCAGCCTCACTCCTCCCCCAGGATGCAGCCACAGAAGTTCTGATTTGCTGTTATTTATCTGATACCCCGAAATTTCCCCGAACATTTTAAAGTACACATTGCTTTTAATATATATGAATTTGACCGTATATATTAAGGATCAGGTTCTACATCCACACCAAGGTGTAAATGTTTACTTTAAAGAAAGGGCAAGAATATTAGGTGGTGTCAGGGCTAGTTAAAGGAAATGACTGCTTAGTAACTACATAGGACCATTCTAAATCTGATGGATAACCATAGGGTATCATATGTGGGAGTAATAACTAAAGAACAAGCATCCCCAAATAACAGGTTGTCAATAGTGTTACCTACTTAGAGAGTAGGCTATAAAAAAATCCCGAGGCAATTGATATACACATTGTACTTAGCACACACTGTAGTCAGCACACACTGCACCTAGCACACACACTGTATCCAGCCCACACTGTACCCAGCCCACACTGTACCCAGCCCACACTGCACCTAGCACACTCTGTACCTAGCCCACACTGTACCTAGCCCACACTGTACCTAGCCCACACTGTACCTAGCCCACACTGTACCTAGCCCACACTGTACCTAGCCCACACTGTACCTAGCCCACACTGCACCTAGCCCACACTGTACCTAGCACACTCTGTACCCAGCCCACACTATACCCAGCTCACACTGCACATAGCACACTCTGTACCTAGCACACTCTGTACCTAGCACACTCTGTACCTAGCACACTCTGTACCTAGCACACACTGTACCTAGCCCACACTGTGTACCTAGCCCACACTGTGTACCTAGCCCACACTGTGTACCTAGCCCACACTGTACCTAGCACACTCTGCACCTAGCACACTCTGTACCCAGCACACTCTGTACCCAGCCCACGCTGTACCCAGCCCACGCTGTACCCAGCCCACGCTGTACCCAGCCCACGCTGTACCTAGCACACTCTGTACCTAGCACACTCTGTACCTAGCCCACACTGTACCTAGCCCACACTGTACCTAGCCCACACTGTACCTAGCCCACACGGTACCTAGCCCACATTGTACCTAGCCCACACTGTACCTAGCCCACTCTGTACCTAGCCCACTCTGTACTTAGCCCACACTGTACTTAGCCCACACTGTACTTAGCCCACACTGTACCTAGCCCACACTGCACCTAGCCCACACTGCACCTAGCCCACACTGCACCTAGCCCACACTGCACCCAGCCCACTCTGCACCCAGCCCACTCTGCACCCAGCCCACTCTGCACCCAGCCCACTCTGCACCCAGCCCACTCTGCACCCAGCCCACTCTGCACCCAGCCCACTCTGCACCCAGCCCACTCTGCACCCAGCCCACTCTGCACCCAGCCCACTCTGTACCCAGCCCACTCTGTACCCAGCCCACGCTGTACCCAGCCCACGCTGTACCCAGCCCACACAGCACCTAGCTCAGACAGCACCTAGCACAATAACAGTTTTATATCATCCCATATCGGTCATTAATTTAAAGCCAACTAAAAACCTGTACAATGCACAAACAAGGAGATCGGACACGCAAGTACGGTTAAAACTACTACCAAGACATTGATACATCACAAGTAAAATTTGTGGTGAAAATAGTTCACCTAGATTGAACCCTGACGTGGGCTCTAAATATGGGGTAGTGGGGGAGAGGGGTTAATGCGTATAAATTAAGGTTAATGCTCCAAGAAGCAAAGTCAGTACACATTGCTTTTAATATATATGAATTTGACCGTATATATTAAGGATCAGGTTCTACATCCACACCAAGGTGTAAATGTTTACTTTAAAGAAAGGGCAAGAATATTAGGTGGTGTCAGGGCTAGTTAAAGGAAATGACTGCTTAGTAACTACATAGGACCATTCTAAATCTGATGGATAACCATAGGGTATCATATGTGGGAGTAATAACTAAAGAACAAGCATCCCCAAATAACAGGTTGTCAATAGTGTTGCCTACTTAGAGAGTAGGCTATAAAAAAAATCCCGAGGCAATTGATATACACATTGTACTTAGCACACACTGTAGTCAGCACACACTGCACCTAGCACACACACTGTATCCAGCCCACACTGTACCCAGCCCACACTGTACCTAGCCCACACTGTACCTAGCCCACACTGTACCTAGCCCACACTGTACCTAGCCCACATTGTACCTAGCCCATACTGTACCTAGCCCACACTGTACCTAGCCCACACTGTACCTAGCCCACACTGTACCTAGCCCACACTGCACCTAGCCCACACTGCACCTAGCCCACACTGTACCTAGCACACTCTGTACCTAGCACACACTGTACCCAGCCCACACTGTACCCAGCCCACACTGCACCTAGCACACTCTGTACCTAGCACACTCTGTACCTAGCCCACACTGTACCTAGCCCACACTGTACCTAGCCCACACTGTACCTAGCCCACACTGTACCTAGCCCACACTGTGTACCTAGCCCACACTGTGTACCTAGTAACCTCTATTACTTAATCATTCAGCCGTATTGCCTTACTATTTACCAGAGCTGATTTAGCACTTACTAGTACAATATTATCAGACTACGGATCTATTATAACTAGTGATAGCTTTAAACCTCTATAGGGCTGAGCACTTTTGCTCAAGTGAAAAAAACTATTACTTTGGGTCACTCTAATATTAATGATTGATTAACGTTTAGTTTGTTACCCCAGCCTAGGAGGATTTTCTGTTCAATCCAAAATAGTTATATGTTCTCTGATACTGTACTAGTATTACATTGTAGCAGTTTCATTAGTTAGAAGCAGACACCATTGCGCTATTCTTCACAGGCTAATTGTAGCAGAGCTTATATATGGTATCTCAGGTATGAGCGTTTCGCTATAGCAACTATTGGTTACAAATAGGATGTTTCAGGCACCTTTAACTTAGACCATTTGATGTTGCAATTCTAACCTGAGATCACATTCAGCTAGATTACAAGTTTTTGTCGGTAATGGTGTGCGGTGTCAACAAGCCTTTTTTTCTCACCGCTCACTTAAGACAACCCTGGTATTACAGGTTTTTCTAAACCCGGCGTTGGCCTGAAAAAAGTGAGCGGAGAGCAAAATTTAGCTCCACATCTCACCTCAATACCAGCGCTGCTTACGGTAGCGGTAAACTGGCTAAACGTGCTTGTGCACGTTTTCCACATAGGAAACAATGGGGCTGAGCCGGCTGAAAAAAACCTAACACCTGCAAAAAAGCAGCGTTCAGCTCCTAACGCAGCCCCATTGTTTCCTATGGGAAAATACATTTTAACACCCTATCATGAACCCCGAGTCTAAACACCCCTAATCTTACACTTATTAACCCCTAATCTGATGCCCCCGACATCGCTGACACCTACATTATATTATTAACCCCTAATCTGCCGCTCTGGACACTGCCACCACCTACATTATAACTATGAACCGCTAATCTGCTGACCCCAGCATCGCCGAACCCTACATTATATTTATTAACCCCTACTCTGCCGCCCCCAATGTTGCCGCAACCTAACTACAATTATTAACCCCTAATCTGCCACCCCCAATGTCACAGCCACTATAATAAAGTTATTAACCCCTAAACCTAAGTCTAACCCTAACACCCCCCCTAATTTAAATATAATTTTAAATAATTTAAAAAAAATTACTACAATTAGATAAATTAATCCTATTTAAAACTAAATATTTACCTATAAAATAAGCCCTAAGATTACTACAATATAACTAATAGTTAAATTTGTATCTATCTTAGGGTTTATTTTTATTTCTCTTACATTGGTGTATCCGGTCCACGGTTTCATCCTTACTTGTGGGATATTCTCAATCCCTACAGGAAGTGGCAAAGAGAGCACACAGCAGAGCTGTCCATATAGCTCCGCCCCCGAAGTCATTCTCTTTGCCGCTCTAACAAGTAGCATCTCCACGGGAGGGTAAAGAGTTTGTGGTGTTAGATTTGTAGTTTTTATTTCTTCTATCAAAAGTTTGTTTTAAATTAGTGCCGGCTTGTACTATTTACTCTAAGGCAGAAAGTGATGAAGATTTCTGCTGAGAGGAATATGATTTTAGCACCAGTAACTAAAATCCATTGCTGTTCCTACGCAGGACTGTTGAATACCGGAGAACTTCAGTTGGGGGGAACAGTTTGCAGGCTTAACTGCATTCAGGTATGATCAGTCATTTTTCTAGCAAGACCCAGTAATGCTAGAAGACTGTCAGAAATCCCCACAGGGGTAGGTAAGCCATTTTCTCAGACTCTGTATAAAATGATGGCTTAAATTAAGGGCTTAATTCTGGTTGACATCATTTTGGGTTTAATCGTTTGCTTATTAGCATGATTTAAGAATGAATATGGTGTTTTTGAGACTTATAAAACACTTATGGTTTTTTTTATTTCACCTGGCACTTGATTAGACACCTAACCTATCTCAAAGGCCCCATCACTCTGGAATGGAGAGGGAGGGGGCCTCATTTTCACGCCTCAGTTGCGCAGTTGTTTTTGCTAGACAGTTCATGCAGCTTCACGTGTGGAGTCCAGAGACCTCAGAGAGGACTTCAGAGAGGCTTATTTCTTCTTCAAATAATCCCTAAGGAAGGTAAAAGCCACAGTAGAGGCTGTGGCATCGTGCTGTAGTGTTTATAACCGGTTAACTGCTGTTTTTAGCTCCGGTTTGGGCATTAAGGGGTTAATTGGTCTGAAAATTTGTGTGCAATCTTTTCAAAGCATTAGGATAATGTGGTGAAAATTTCATTAAGATCAGATGTTTATTTGATGTTTTGGTAATAAAGTGTGCACTTTTATTATTTAAAGACACAGTAACGTTTTTTCAAAAAGTATTTTTTTCCTGCATTGTAGTGCTGTCTAAGCCTGTCAAACATGTCTGAGCCTTCAGATAGTCCTTGTTCTATATGTTTAAAAGCCATGGCGTTACCCCCATTGCATTTATGTTTGAAGTGTGCTATAGCGTCCAAGCAATTTAAGGACCATGCAGTGACACTTAAAAATGTAGCCCAAGATGATTCTTTAGCTGAAGGTAGTGAGGATAGTACTCTATCCTCTCCTTCTGTGTCGACACCAGCTATGCCCGCGCAAGTGATGCCCAGTACCTCTAGCGCATCGATCCCTATTACTTTGCAACAGTTAGCAGCAGTAATGGATAATTCTCTCGCAGCATTTTTATCCAAACTGCCAGCATTTCCAAGGAAGCGCGATAGCTCAGTTTTAAATACAGAAAATGAGCAATCAGATGCAGCGGATAATTTATCTGTAGTGCCCTCACAACAATCTGACTTGGCGGTGAGGGAGGGCCTGTCTGAGGGAGAAATTTCTGACACAGGAAAAGTTTCTCAGCAGGCAGAGCCAGATACCATAGCATTTAAATTTAAGCTAGAACACCTCCGCGCCCTGCTTAAGGAGGTCCTGGCTACACTTGATGATTGTGACCCCTTGGTGGTCCCAGAAAAATTGTGTAAAATGGACAAATTCTTAGGTATCGGAAACACGTCAGTGTGTACCGGGACCTCTAAGAGGGTGGCGGATATCGTGACTAGGGAGTGGGAGAGACCAGGTGTACCCTTTGTTCCCCCCCATATTTAAGAAAATGTTCCCCATTGTTGACCCCAGAAGGGACGCGTGGCAGACGGTCCCTAAGGTAGAGGGGGCAGTTTCAACACAAGCTAAGCGCACGACTATACCAATAGAAGACAGTTGCGCTTTCAAAGATCCTATGGATAAAAAATTAGAAGGTTTACTTAAGAAAATATTTGTTCAACAAGGTTTTCTTCTTCAACCAATTTCTTGCATTATTCCTGTATCCACTGCAGCGGCTTTTTGGTTTGAGGAACTAGAAAACTCGCTCCAGAAGGAGACTTCTTATGATGAGGTCATGGACAGAATTCACGCCCTGAAGTTGGCTAATTCTTTCATTACAGATGCCGCTTTTCAGTTAGCTAAATTAGCGGCGAAAAATTCTGGTTTTGCAATTGTGGCGCGCAGAGCGCTTTGGCTAAAATCTTGGTCGGCGGATGTGTCGTCCAAAACAAAATTGCTTAATATTCCTTTCAAGGGTAAGACCCTATTCGGGCCAGAGTTGAAAGAGATTATTTCAGATATCACTGGGGGAAAGGGCCATGCCCTTCCACAAGATAGACCTTTCAAAGCTAAAAACAAGTCTAATTTTCGTTCCTTTCGCAATTTCAGGAACGGACCTGCTTCTACCTCTACAGCCACTAAGCAAGAGGGTAACGCTTCCCAGTCCAAACCAGCATGGAAACCCCTGCAAGGCTGGAACAAGGGTAAACAGGCCAAGAAGCCTGCTGCTGCTACCAAGACAGCATGAAAGGGTAGCCCCCGATCCGGGACCGGATCTAGTAGGGGGCAGACTTTCTCTCTTTGCTCAGGCCTGGGCAAGAGATGTTCCGGATCCCTGGGCGTTAGAAATTGTCACTCAGAGGTACCTTCTGGAATTCAAGGACCTTCCTCCAAGGGGAAGGTTCCACATTTCTCGCTTGTCTTTAGACCAGACAAAGAGACAGGCATTCTTACATTGCGTAGAAGACCTTCTAAAAATGGGAGTGATACACTCAGTTCCAACAGCAGAACAAGGACTGGGTTTTTACTCAAACCTGTTTGTAGTTCCCAAAAAGGAAGGAACTTTCAGGCCAATCCTGGACTTAAAAATCCTAAACAAATTCCTCAGAGTTCCATCATTCAAAATGGAAACCATTCGGACAATCTTACCAATGATCCAGGAGGGTCAATATATGACTACCGTGGACTTAAAGGATGCGTACCTGCATATTCCTATCCACAAAGATCACCATCAGTTCCTGAGGTTTGCCTTTCTGGACAAGCATTACCAGTTCGTGGCTCTTCCCTTCGGATTGGCCACTGCTCCCAGAATTTTCACAAAGGTGCTAGGGTCCCTTCTAGCGGTGCTAAGACCAAGGGGCATTGCAGTAGCACCTTACCTAGATGACATCTTAATACAAGCTTCGTCCTTTCACAAAGCAAAGGCTCATACGGACATTGTTCTGGCCTTTCTAAGGTCCCACGGGTGGAAGGTGAACGTAGAAAAGAGTTCTCTGTCCCCGTTCACAAGGGTTCCCTTCCTGGGAACAATAATAGACTCGGTAGAAATGAAAATCTTTCTGACGGAGGTCAGGAAGTCAAAACTTTCGAACACTTGTCGAGTTCTTCATGCCATTCCTCAACCCTCCGTGGCTCAGTGCATGGAGGTAATAGGACTAATGGTTGCGGCAATGGACGTGGTCCCTTTTGCTCAAATGCATCTAAGACCACTGCAACTGTGCATGCTCAAACAGTGGAATGGGGATTATGCGGATTTGTCTCCCCAAATACAAATGGACCAGAAAACCAGAGACTCACTCCTCTGGTGGTTGTCTCAGGATCACCTGTCTCAGGGAATGAGTTTCCGCAGACCAGAGTGGATCATTGTCATGACCGACGCCAGCCTCTTAGGCTGGGGCACGGTCTGGGACTCCCTGAAAGCTCAGGGTCTATGGTCCCAGGAAGAATCTCTTCTCCCGATAAACATTTTGGAATTGAGAGCGATATTCAATGCGCTCCAGGCCTGGCCTCAGCTAGCGAAGGCCAAATTCATCAGATTTCAGTCGGACAACATCACGACTGTAGCGTACATCAATCATCAGGGAGGAACAAAGAGTTCCCTGGCGATGAGGGAAGTATCCAAGATCATCAAATGGGCAGAGGATCACTGCTGCCATCTATCCGCAATTCACATCCCAGGAGTGGACAACTGGGAGGCGGATTATCTGAGTCGTCAGACTTTCCATCCTGGGGAGTGGGAACTCCATCCGGAGGTTTTTGCCCAGTTAACCCAACTATGGGGCCTTCCAGATCTGGATCTGATGGCGTCACGCCAGAACTCCAAAGTTCCACGTTACGGGTCCAGGTCCAGGGATTCCAAGGCGACATTGGTAGATGCCTTAGTGGCGCCTTGGTCGTTCAATCTAGCTTATGTCTTTCCACCGTTTTCTCTTCTCCCTCGGCTAGTAGCCAGAATCAAGCAGGAGAAGGCTTCGGTAATTCTGATAGCTCCTGCGTGGCCACGCAGGACTTGGTATGCAGACCTGGGGGATACGTCATCGGCTCCACCATGGAAGCTACCTTTGAGGCAGGACCTTCTAATCCAAGGTCCATTCAAGCATCCAAACCTAGTTTCTCTGCAGCTGACTGCTTGGAGATTGAACGCTTAATTCTAGCTAAGCGTGGTTTCTCTGAATCAGTTATAGATACTCTGATCCAGGCTAGAAAGCCTGTTTCCAGGAAAATTTACCATAAGATATGGCGGAAATATCTTTGTTGGTGCGACTCCAAGGGTTACTCATGGAGTAAGATTAGGATTCCAAGTTACTATCCTTTCTTCAAGAAGGATTGGAGAAAGGGTTGGCAGCTAGTTCTCTAAAGGGACAGATATCTGCTCTGTCCTGTTGCATAAGCGTCTGGCAGCCGTGCCAGATGTTCAGGCGTTTGTACAGGCCTTAGTCAGAATAAAGCCTGTCTACAGACCTGTGGCTCCTCCATGGAGTCTAAATTTAGTTCTTTCAGTTCTTCAAGGGGTTCCGTTTGAACCTCTGCATTCCATAGATATTAAGTTACTATCTTGGAAAGTTTTGTTTTTGGTAGCTATTTCTTCTGCTAGAAGAGTTTCTGAATTGTCTGCTTTGCAGTGTAATTCACCCTATCTGGTGTTCCATACAGATAAGGTCGTTTTGCGTACCAAACCTGGTTTTCTTCCAAAAGTGGTTTCCAATAAGAATATTAACCAGGAAATAGTTGTTCCTTCTCTGTGTCCTAATCCAGTTTCTAACAAGGAACGTCTGTTACACAATCTTGATGTAGTTCGTGCTTTAAAGTTTTATCTAAAGGCAACTAAAGATTTCAGACAAACATCGTCCTTGTTTGTCGTCTATTCTGGCAAGAGGAGAGGTCAAAAAGCGACTGCTACCTCTCTGTCTTTCTGGCTGAAAAGCATCATCCGGTTGGCTTATGAGACTGCTGGAAGGCAGCCTCCTGAACGAATTACAGCTCATTCCACTAGAGCTGTGGCTTCCACATGGGCTTTCAAGAATGAGGCTTCTGTTGAACAGATCTGTAAGGCAGCGATTTGGTCTTCACTGCATACATTTACTAAATTTTACAAATTCGATACTTTTGCTTCTTCGGGGGCTATTTTTGGGAGAAAGGTTTTGCAAGCAGTGGTGCCTTCTGTTTAGGTTACCTGACTTGTTCCCTCCCTTCATCCGTGTCCTAAAGCTTTGGTATTGGTTCCCACAAGTAAGGATGAAACCTTGGACCGGATACACCAATGTAAGAGAAAACAGAATTTATGCTTACCTGATAAATTTCTTTCTCTTACGGTGTATCAGGTCCACGGCCCACCCTGGCAATATAGTCAGGTTTAAATTTATTTTTGTAAACTACAGTCACCACTGCACCCTATGGTTCTCCTTTTTCTCCTAACCTTCGGTCGAATGACGGGGGGGTGGAGCCTGAGGGGAGCTATATGGACAGCTCTGCTGTGTGCTCTTTTTGCCACTTCCTGTAGGGATTGAGAATATCCCACAAGTAAGGATGAAACCGTGGACTGGATACACCGTAAGAGAAAGAAATTTATCAGGTAAGGTAAGCATAAATTCTGTTTTTACAGGCAACTTTGTATTTATTTTAACTAGGTACAATAGTTATTAAATAGTTATTAACTAACTACCTAGCTAAAATAACTACAAATTTACCTGTAAAATAAAACCTAACCTAAGATACAATTACACCTAACACTACACTATAATTAAATTAAATCCCTAAACTAAATACAATTAAATTAAATAAACTAAAGTACAAAAAAACAAACAAACACTAAATTACATAAAATAAAAAATAATTACACATTTTTAAACTAATTACAGCTAATCTAATCCCCATAATAAAATAAAAAAGCCCCCCAAAATAATAAAAATCCCTACCCTATACTAAATTATAAATAACCCTTAAAAGGGCTTTTTGCCGGACATTGCCCCAAAGTAATCAGCTCTTTTACCTGTAAAAAAAAATACAATACCGCCCCCAACATTAAAACCCACCACCCACACACCCAACCCTACTCTAAAACCCACCCAATCCCCCTTAATAGAACCTAACACTAACCCCTTGAGGATCACACTACCTTGAGACGTCTTCATCCAGCCGGGCACAAGTGATCCTCTAGGCGGCCAGAAGTCTTCTTCCGATCCGGGCAGAAGAGGACCTCCAGACGGCCAGAAGTCTTTATCCAGACGGCATCTTCTGTCTTCATCCATCCGGAGCGGGTCCATCTTCAATCCAGCCGACGCGGAGCATCCTCTGCAAACGAAGTCCAACTGAAGAATGAAGGTTCCTTTAAATGACGTCATCCAAGATGACATCCCTTCAATTCTGATTGGCTGATAGAATTCTATCAGCCAATCGGAATTAAGGTAGGAAAAATCCTATTGGCTGATGCAATCAGCCAATAGAATTGAAGTTCAATCCTATTGGCTGATCCAATCAGCCAATAGGATTGCGCTCGCATTCTATTGGCTGTTCCAATCAGCCAATAGAATGCGAGCGCAATTCTATTGGCTGATTGCATCAGCCAATAGGATTTTTCCTACCTTAATTCTGATTGGCTAATAGAATTCTATCAGCCAATCGGAATTGAAGTGATGCCATCTTGGATGACATCATTTAAAGGAACCTTCATTCTCCAGTTGGACTTCGTTTGAAGAGGATGCTCCGCGTCAGTTGGATTGAAGATGGACCCGCTCTGGATGGATGAAGATAGAAGATACCGTCTGGATGAAGACTTCTGAACATCTGGAGGTCCCCTTCTGCCCGGATCAGATGCAGACTTCTGGCTGCCTGGAGGATCACTTGTGCCCGGTTGGGTGAAGACGTCTCAAGGTAGGGTGATCTTCAAGGGGGTAGTGTTAGGTTTTATTAAGGGGGTATTGGGTGTGTTTTAGAGTAGGGTTGGGTGTGTGGGTGGTGGGTTTTAATGTTGGGGGGGTATTGTATTTTTTTTTCAGGTAAAAGAGCTGATTACTTTGGGGCAATGCCCCGCAAAAGGCCCTTTTAAGGGCTATTTGTAATTTAGTATAGGGTAAGGATTTTTTTTATTTTGGGGGGCTTTTTTATTTTATTAGGGGGATTAGATTAGGTGTAATTATTTAAAATTCTTGTAATTATTTTATTATTTTCTGTAATTTAGTGTGGGGGGGTTTCCGTACTTTAGTTTAATTTAATTGTAGTTAGTTTAGGTAATTAATTTAATTATAGTGTAGTGTTAGCTGTAATTGTAACTTAGGTTAGGTTTTATTTTACAGGTAAATGTGTATTTATTTTAGCTAGGTAGTTATTAAATAGTTAATAACTATTTAATAACTATTGTTCCTAGTTAAAATAAATACAAAGTTGCCTGTAAAATAAAAAGAAACCCTAAGATAGATACAAGGTAACTATTAGTTATATTGTAGCTGCTTATGGTTTATTTTATAGGTAAGTATTTAGTTTTAAATAGGAATAATTTATTTAATTGTAGTAATTTTATTTTGTTTTATTTAAATAATATTTAATTTAGGGGGAGGTTAGGTTTAGGGTTAGACTTAGGTTTAGGGGTTAATATATTTAATATAGTGTCGGCGACGTTGGGGGCGGCAGATTAGAGGTTAATAAATGTAGGTAGGTGTCGGCGATGTTAGGGATGGCAGATTAGGGGTTAATAAAATGTAAATAGTGTTTGCGAGGCGGGATTGCTGCGGTTTAGGGGTTAATATATTTATTACAGTGGCGGCGATGTCCGGTCGGCAGATTAGGGGTTAAAACTTTAAGTGTTTGCAATGTGGGGGGGGGGGCTCGGTTTAGGGGTTAATAGGTAGTTTATGTGTGTTAGTGTACTTTTTAGATCTTTAGTTAAGAGTTTTATGCTACGGCGTTAGCCCATAAAACTCTTAACTACTGACTTTTAAATGCGGTATCAGTATTGACAGGAGAGGCTGTACCGCTCACTTTTTCAAAGACTCGTAATACCGGCGTTAGTCAAATCCCATTGAAAAGATAGGATACACAATTGACGTAAGGGGATTTGCGGTATGCTCGAGTCGCGGAAAAAAAGTGAGCGGTACACCTGTACCTGTCAGACTCGTAATACCAGCGGGCGTTTAAAAGCAGTGTTGGGACCCCTCAATGCTGCTTTTTAAGCTAACGCAAGACTCGTAATCTAGGCGATTATTTTCAACATAGTGTCTACAAGGTGCCACACAATATCAGCCTTATTATTGGCTACATTTACGGCACAGACACTCTGTTATTACTAGTATCTCACCAATTGACTAGAGCTGTTAATCTTTGTACATGATGTTAACTAGGGGGAGCTCATAATTGCATGCTGCATTATTTCACCCCAGTATTTTCATGCCTACTAATTTACTGCAATACCATCTATTTATACAGTGACTATCTCCAGCTCCCATACCTATTATAGGCAATATCAGCATGGTTCATTTCCTTAGGTCCTAAGGCACCTGTTCTAGGGTTTAACATCCTAACCTTTAACTATACACTAATAAAGATTGATGTTTTTATTATAAGTTCACAGTCACACCAAGCATTCTTCTCACGCACGTACTATTCTCTTTTCAAGATATTATCTTTTTCTTTTATATGTGGGTATATGTGAGTGCTATATGTGTATTCTTTTGGTACATCAGAGGAGTTTTATTCCTCTGCTGGCTTTTTGTATGTATACTAATCCTAATACACAGCACCCTAGGCCAAACTTAAGCTATACAGAGGTATTTAAACTTTCATATAAGCCTTACAAAAAACCCACCAGGTGGTGCCATTGGTTTTCACTTTTTTCTTTCATACCTATATTTAGGTGGCCAGCAACGAAGTGGCAGGACAACCTATTGTTGTTGTCAGGATTATTATTATTATTATTATTATTATTATTATGTGGCCAAGCAACGTAGTTGCTGGACAACCTATTGTTATTGTCAGGATTATTAGGTGGCCATGCAACGAAGTTGCAGGACAACCTATTGTTATTGTCAGGATTATTATTATTATTATTATTATTATTATTTTTATTATTATTATTAGGTGGCCAAGCAACGTGGTTGCTGGACAACTTATTATTATTGTTAGGATTATTATTATTATTTTTTTTCTTTTTATTCCGCCAAGCTTTTTATTCAATTGCCCATAAATGCTTAAAGAGAACACTGAACCCATTTTTTTTCTTTCATTTCTTTCAAATTTTCTTCATTCTCTTTGTATCTTTATTTGAAAAGCAAGAATGTAAGTTTAGATGCCGGCCCATTTAAGGTGAACAACCTGGGTTGTTCTTGCGGATTGGTGGATAAATTCACCCACCAATAAACAAGTGCTGTCCAGGGTCTAAACTAAAAATTGTCTGTCTCCTTTGCTTAGATGGCTTCTTTTTCAAATAAAGATAGCGAGAGAACGAAGGAAATTTGATAATAGAAGTAAATTAGAAAGTTGCTTAAAATTGAATGATCTATCTGAATCAGAAAATAAAAAAATTGGGTTCAGTGTCCCTTTATTAACCCCTTAATGACACAGCACTTTTCCATTTTCTGTCCGTTTGGGACCAGGGCTGTTTTTACATTTCTGCTGTGTTTGTATTTAGCTGTAATTTTCCTCTTACTCATTTACTGTACCCACACATATTATATACCGTTTTTCTCGCCATTAAATGGTCTTTCTAAAGATACCATTATTTTCATCATATCTTATAATTTACTATAAAAAATATTATAAAATATGAGGAAAAAATGGAAAAAAACACACTTTTTCTAACTTTGACCCCCAAAATCTGTTACACTGTTACATATCTACAACCACCAAAAAACACCCATGCTAAATAGTTTCTAAATATTGTCCTGAGTTTAGAAATATCCAATGTTTACATGTTCTTTGCTTTTTTTGCAAGTTATAGGGCCATAAATACAAGTAGCACTTTGCTATTTCCAAACCACTTTTTTTCAAAATTAGCGCTAGTTACATTGGGACACTGATATCTGTCTGGAATCCCTGAATATCCATTGACATGTATATATTTTTTTTAGAAGACATCCCAAAGTATTGATCTAGGCCCATTTTGGTATATTTCATGCCACCATTTCACCGCCAAATGCAATCAAATAAAAAAAATTGTTCACTTTTTTACAAATTTTTTCACAAATTTTAGGTTTCTCACTGAAATCATTTACAAACATTTTGTGCAATTATGGCACAAATGGTTGTAAATGCTTCTCTGGGATCCCCTTTGTTCAGAAATAGCAGACATATATGGCTTTGGCGTTTCTTTTTGGTAATTAGAAGGCCGCTAAAATGCCGCTCCGCACCACACGTGTATTATGCTCAGCAGTGCAGGGGTTAATTAGGGAGCTTGTAGGGTTAATTTTAGCTTTAGTGTAGTATAGTAGACAACCCCAAGTATTAATCTAAGCCCATTTTGGTATATTTCATGCCACCATTTCACCGCCAAATGCGATCAAATTAAAAAAAATAGTCAACTTTTTCACAAACTTTAGGTTTCTCAATGAAATTATTTACAAACAGCTTGTGCAATTATGGGACAAATGGTTGTAAATGCTTCTCTGGGATCTCCTTTGTTCATAAATAGCAGACATATTTGGCTTTGGTGTTGCTTTTTGGTAATTAGAAGGCCGCTAAATGCCACTGCGCACAACACGTGAATTATGCCCAGCAGTGAAGGGGTTAATTAGGTAGCTTGTAGGGAGCTTGCAGGGTTAATTTTAGCTTTAGTGTAGAGATCAGCTTCCCACCTCACACATCGCGCCTCTGGCGATCACGCCCCCGATCCCACCCCCCTCTCTCACTTAGACCTCATTGATGGCCGCCCACCCGCCTCACACTTCAGCTCCCACCCACCAACGAATGCGGCCATCGATGTCCGGTGCAGAGAGGGCCACAGAGTGGCTCTCTCTGCACCGGAGGGGTAAAATTTGTTATTGCAGGATGCTTCGATATCGATGCATCCTGCAATAATCGAAAAGCAGCTGGAAGTGATGAGGATCGCTTCCAGCTGCTTTCCAGACCGAGGACGTGCAGGTACGTCCTTGGTCATTAAGGGGTTAAAACACAATCACCTAGATTACGAGTTTTGCGTTAGAGACTATGCGGTGCTAATGAGCAGTTTATGTTCACCGCTCACTTACATGCAGCGCTGGTATTACGGGTTTTTAGAAACCCGGCATTAACCGCAAAAAAGTGATCGTAGAGCAAAATTATGCTCCACATCTCACCTCAATACCAGCGCTGCTTACGTTAGCGGTGAGCTGGCTGAACGTGCTTGCGCACGATTTCCCTATAGGAATCAATGGGGGAGAGCCGGCTGGGAAAAACAAATATCACCTGCAAAAAAGCAGCGTTTAGCTCCTAACACAGCCCCATTGATTCCTACAGGGAAAATACATTTATGTCTACACCTAACACCCTAATATGAACCCTGAGTCTAAACACCCCTAATCTTACACTTATGAACCTCTAATCTGCTGCCCCCAACATCGCTGACACCTACATTATATGTATTAACCCCTAATCTGCCGCCCCCAACGTCGCCGCCACTATTTTAAATTTATTAACCCCTAAACCTAAGTCTAACCATAACACCCCCTAACTTAAATATAATTTAAATAAATCTAAATAAAATTCCTATCATTAATTAAATTATTCCTATTTAAAACTAAATACTTACCTGTAAAATAAACCCTAATCTAGCTACAATATAACTAATAGTTACATTGTAGCTAGCTTAGGGTTTATTTTTATTTTACAGGCAAGTTTGTATTTACTTTAACTAGGTACAATAGTTACTAAATAGTTATTAACTATTTAATAACTACCTAGTTAAAATAAAGACATTTACCTGTAAAATAAAACCTAACCTAAATTACAATAACACCTAACACTACACTATAATTAAATTAATTCCCTAAATTAAATACAATTAAATAAAATTATCTAAAGTACAAAACCCCCCCACTAAATTACAGAAAATAATAAACAAATTACAAGATTTTTAAACTAATTACACCTAATCTAATACCCCTAACAAAATAAAAAAGCCCCCCACAATAAAAAAAAACCCTACCCTACACTAAATTACAAATAGCCCTTAAAGGGGCCTTTTGCGGGGCATTGCCCCAAAGTAATCAGCTCTTTTACCTGTAAAAAGATGGCATCTTCTATCTTCATCCGGCATGGAGCAGGTCCATCTTCAAGACATCCGACGCAGAGCATCCTCTTCATCCGACGGCTCTTCTGGAATGAAGGTACCTTTAAATGACGTCATCCAAGATGGTGTCCCTTCAATTCCGATTGGCTGATAGAATTCTATCAGCCAATCAGAATTAAGGTAGAAAAAATCCTATTGGCTGATGCAATCAGCCAATAGGATTGAAGTTCACATTCTATTGGCTGTTCCAATCAGCCAATAGAATGCAAGCTCAATCCTATTGGCTGATTGGATCAGCCAATAGGATTGAACTTCAATCCTATTGGCTGATTGCATCAGCCAATAGGATTTTTTCTACCTTAATTTCAATTGGCTGATAGAATTCTATCAACCAATCGGAATTAAAGGGACGCCATCTTGGATGACGTCACTTAAAGGTACCTTCATTCTGGAAGAAGCCGTTGGATGAAGAGGATGCTCCGCGTCGGATGTCTTGAAGATGGACCCCCTCCACGCCGGATGGATGAAGATAGAAGATGCTGTCTGGATGAATACTTCTGCCCGTCTGGAGGACCACTTCGCCCAGCTTGGATGAAGACTTCTCCCGGCTTCATTGAGGACTTCGGCCCAGTTGGATGAAGACTTCTCCCGATAAGGTGATCCTCAAGGGGTTAGTGTTAGGTTTTTAAGGGGGTATTGGGTGGGTTTTAGAGTAGGGTTGGTTGTGTGGGTGGTGGGTTTTAATGTTGGGGGGGATTTGTAATTTTTTTTACAGGTAAAAGAGCTGATTTCTTTGGGGCAATGCCCCGCAAAAGGCCCTTTTAAGGGCTATTTGTAATTTAGTGTAGGGTAGGGCTTTTTGTTATTTTGGGGGGGCTTTTTTATTTTGTTAGGGTGATTAGATTAGGTGTAATTAGTTTAAAAATCTTGTAATTTGTTTATTATTTTCTGTAATTTAGTGTTTGGTTTTTTTGTACTTTAGCTAATTTTATTTAATTGTATTTCATTTAGGGAATTAATTTAATTATAGTGTAGTGTTAGGTGTAATTGTAACTTAGGTTAGGTTTTATTTTACAGGTACTTTTGTTTTTATTTTAGCTAGGGAGTTATTAAATAGTTAATAACTATTTAATAACTATTTTACCTAGTTAAAATAAATACAAACTTGCCTGTAAAATAAAAATAAACCCTAAGCTAGATATAATGTAACTATTAGTTATATTGTAGCTAGCTTAGGGTTTATTTTACAGGTAAGTATTTAGTTTTAAATAGTAATAATTTAGTTAATGATAGGAATTTTATTTAGATTTATTTTAATTATATTTAAGTTAGGGGAAGTTAGGGTTAGACTTAGATTTAGGGGTTAATACATTTAATATAGTTGCGGCGATGTTTGGGGCAGCAGTTTAGGGGTTAATAAATGTAGGTGGCGGCGATGTTAGGGACGGCAGATTAGGGGTTAATAATATTTAACTAGTGTTTGCGAGGCTGGAGTGCGGCGGTTTAGGGGTTAATATATTTATTATAGTGGCGGCGATATCCGGTTGGCAGATTAGTGGTTAAAATTTTTATTATAGTGTTTGCGATGCTGGAGGGCCTCGGTTTAGGGGTTAATAGGTAGTTTATGAGTGTTTAGTGTACTTTTCAGCAGTTTAGTTTAGAGTTTTATGCTACGGCGTTGTAGTGTAAAACTCCTAAATACTGACTTTAAAATGCGGTTACCAGTCTTGACAGGTGATGGTGTACCGCTCACTTTTTGGCAGACTTGTAATACTGGCGTTATGCAAATCTCATTGAAAAAACATAATTTATGTAAGAACTTACCTGATAAATTCATTTCTTTCATATTAGCAAGAGTCCATGAGCTAGTGACGTATGGGATATACATTCCTACCAGGAGGGGCAAAGTTTCCCAAACCCCAAAATGCCTATAAATACACCCCTCACCACACCCACAATTCAGTTTAACAAATAGCCAAGAAGTGGGGTGATAAAAAAGTGCGAAAGCATATAAAATAAGGAATTGGAATAATTGTGCTTTATACAAAAAAATCATAACCACCACAAAAAAGGGCGGGCCTCATGGACTCTTGCTAATATGAAAGAAATTAATTTATCAGGTAAGTTCTTACATAAATTATGTTTTCTTTCATGTAATTAGCAAGAGTCCATGAGCTAGTGACGTATGGGATAATGATTACCCAAGATGTGGATCTTTCCACACAAGAGTCACTAGAGAGGGAGGGATAAAATAAAGACAGCCAATTCCTGCTGAAAATAATCCACACCCAAAATAAAGTTTAATGAAAAACATAAGCAGAAGATTCAAACTGAAACCGCTGCCTGAAGTACTTTTCTACCAAAAACTGCTTCAGAAGAAGAAAATACATCAAAATGGTAGAATTTAGTAAAAGTATGCAAAGAGGACCAAGTTGCTGCTTTGCAAATCTGATCAACCGAAGCTTCATTCCTAAACGCCCAGGAAGTAGAAACTGACCTAGTAGAATGAGCTGTAATCCTTTGAGGCGGAGTTTTACCCGACTCAACATAGGCAAGATGAATTAAAGATTTCAACCAAGATGCCAAAGAAATGGCAGAAGCTTTCTGGCCTTTTCTAGAACCGGAAAAGATAACAAATAGACTAGAAGTCTTACGGAAAGATTTCGTAGCTTCAACATAATATTTCAAAGCTCTAACAACATCCAAAGAATGCAACGATTTCTCCTTAGAATTCTTAGGATTAGGACATAATGAAGGAACCACAATTTCTCTACTAATGTTGTTGGAATTCACAACTTTAGGTAAAAATTCAAAAGAAGTTCGCAACACCGCCTTATCCTGATGAAAAATCAGAAAAGGAGACTCACAAGAAAGAGCAGATAATTCAGAAACTCTTCTGGCAGAAGAGATGGCCAAAAGGAACAAAACTTTCCAAGAAAGTAATTTAATGTCCAATGAATGCATAGGTTCAAATGGAGGAGCTTGAAGAGCCCCCAGAACCAAATTCAAACTCCAAGGAGGAGAAATTGACTTAATGACAGGTTTTATACGAACCAAAGCTTGTACAAAACAATGAATATCAGGAAGAATAGCAATCTTTCTGTGAAAAAGAACAGAAAGAGCAGAGATTTGTCCTTTCAAGGAACTTGCGGACAAACCCTTATCTAAACCATCCTGAAGAAACTGTAATATTCTCGGTATTCTAAAAGAATGCCAAGAAAAATGATGAGAAAGACACCAAGAAATATAAGTCTTCCAGACTCTATAATATATCTCTCTAGATACAGATTTACGAGCCTGTAACATAGTATTAATCACAGAGTCAGAGAAACCTCTTTGACCAAGAATCAAGCGTTCAATCTCCATACCTTTAAATTTAAGGATTTGAGATCCTGATGGAAAAAAGGACCTTGAGACAGAAGGTCTGGTCTTAACGGAAGAGTCCACGGTTGGCAAGAGGCCATCCGGACAAGATCCGCATACCAAAACCTGTGAGGCCATGCCGGAGCTACCAGCAGAGCAAACGAACATTCCTTCAGAATCTTGGAGATTACTCTTGGAAGAAGAACTAGAGGCGGAAAGATATAGGCAGGATGATACTTCCAAGGAAGTGATAATGCATCCACTGCCTCCGCCTGAGGATCCCGGGATCTGGA
Organism: Bombina bombina; assembly: GCF_027579735.1. NCBI lineage: Eukaryota > Metazoa > Chordata > Amphibia > Anura > Bombinatoridae > Bombina > Bombina bombina. Next base: position 64,378,611 of record NC_069503.1, read on the forward strand.
CAGATACCTGGGAAGTCTCTTGTTTAGATGAGACGCCATCAGATCTATTTCTGGAAGTTCCCACATTTGAACAATTTGAAGAAATACCTCTGGGTGAAGAGACCATTCGCCCGGATGCAACGTTTGGCGACTGAGATAATCCGCTTCCCAATTGTCTACACCTGGGATATGAACCGCATAGATTAGACAGGAGCTGGATTCCGCCCAAACCAAAATTCGAGATACTTCTTTCATAGCCAGAGGACTGTGAGTCCCTCCTTGATGATTGATGTATGCCACAGTTGTGACATTGTCTGTCTGAAAACAAATGAACGATTCTCTCTTCAGAAGAGGCCAAAACTGAAGAGCTCTGAAAATTGCACGGAGTTCCAAAATATTGATCGGTAATCTCACCTCCTGAGATTCCCAAACTCCTTGTGCCGTCAGAGATCCCCACACAGCTCCCCAACCTGTGAGACTTGCATCTGTTGAAATTACAGTCCAGGTCGGAAGCACAAAAGAAGCCCCCTGAATAAAACGATGGTGATCTGTCCACCACGTTAGAGAGTGTTGAACAATCGGTTTTAAAGATATTAATTGAGATATCTTTGTGTAATCCTTGCACCATTGATTCAGCATACAGAGCTGAAGAGGTCGCATGTGAAAACGAGCAAAGGGGATCGCGTCCGATGCAGCAGTCATAAGACCTAGAATTTCCATGCATAAGGCTACCGAAGGGAATGATTGTGACTGAAGGTTTCGACAAGCTGCAATCAATTTTAGACGTCTCTTGTCTGTTAAAGACAGAGTCATGGATACTGAATCTATCTGGAAACCCAGAAAGGTTACCCTTGTTTGAGGAATCAAAGAACTTTTTGGTAAATTGATCCTCCAACCATGATCTTGAAGAAACAAGACAAGTCGATTCGTATGAGATTCTGCTAAATGTAAAGACTGAGCAAGTACCAAGATATCGTCCAAATAAGGAAATACCACAATACCCTGTTCTCTGATTACAGACAGAAGGGCACCGAGAACCTTTGAAAAAAATTCTTGGAGCTGTAGCTAGGCCAAACGGTAGAGCCACAAACTGGTAATGCTTGTCCAGAAAAGAGAATCTCAGGAACTGATAGTGATCTGGATGAATCGGAATATGCAGATATGCATCCTGTAAATCTATTGTGGACATATAATTCCCTTGCTGAACAAAAGGCAAGATAGTCCTTACAGTTACCATCTTGAACGTTGGTATCCTTACATAATGATTCAATATTTTTAGATCCAGAACTGGTCTGAAGGAATTCTCCTTCTTTGGTACAATGAAGAGATTTGAATAAAACCCCATCCCCTGTTCCGAAACTGGAACTGGCATAATTACTCCAGCCAACTCTAGATCTGAAACACAATTCAGAAATGCTTGAGCTTTCACTGGATTTACTGGGACACGGGAAAGAAAAAATCTCTTTGCAGGAGGTCTCATCTTGAAACCAATTCTGTACCCTTCTGAAACAATGTTCTGAATCCAAAGATTGTGAACAGAATTGATCCAAATTTCTTTGAAAAAACGTAACCTGCCCCCTACCAGCTGAGCTGGAATGAGGGCCGCACCTTCATGTGGACTTAGAAGCAGGCTTTGCCTTTCTAGCAGGCTTGGATTTATTCCAGACTGGAGATGGTTTCCAAACTGAAACTGCTCCTGAGGACGAAGGATCAGGCTTTTGTTCTTTGTTGAAACGAAAGGAACGAAAACGATTATTAGCCCTGTTTTTAACTTTAGATTTTTTATCCTGTGGTAAAAAAGTTCCTTTCCCACCAGTAACAGTTGAGATAATAGAATCCAACTGAGAACCAAATAATTTGTTACCCTGGAAAGAAATGGAAAGTAGAGTTGATTTAGAAGCCATATCAGCATTCCAAGTCTTAAGCCATAAAGCTCTTCTAGCTAAAATAGCTAGAGACATAAACCTGACATCAACTCTAATAATATCAAAAAATGGCATCACAAATAAAATTATTAGCATGCTGAAGAAGAAGAATAATATCATGAGAATCATGATTTGCTACTTGTGGCGCTAAAGTTTCCAACCAAAAAGTTGAAGCTGCAGCAACATCAGCTAATGATATAGCAGGCCTAAGAAGATTACCTGAACACAGATAAGCTTTTCTTAGAAAGGATTCAATTTTCCTATCTAAAGGATCTTTAAACGAAGTACCATCTGACGTAGGAATGGTAGTACGTTTAGCAAGGGTAGAAATAGCCCCATCAACTTTAGGGATTTTGTCCCAAAATTCTAACCTGTCAGAAGGTACAGGATATAATTGCTTAAAACGTTTAGAAGGAGTAAATTAATTACCCAATTTATCCCATTCTTTGGAAATTACTGCAGAAATAGCATTAGGAACAGGAAAAACTTCTGGAATAACCACAGGAGATTTAAATACCTTATCTAAACGTTTAGAATTAGTATCAAGAGGACCAGAATCCTCTATTTCTAAAGCAATTAATACTTCTTTAAGTAAAGAACGAATAAATTCCATTTAAATAAATATGAGGATTTATCAGCATCAATCTCTGAAACAGAATCCTCTGAACCAGAAGAGTCATCAGAATCAGAATGATGATGTTCATTTAAAAATTCATCTGTAGGGAGAGAAGTTTTAAAAGATTTTTTACGTTTACTAGAAGGAGAAATAACAGACATAGTGTCATGAGCGCTTCCGTTCATCGCCGTGTCGCCGCGGCTCCCGGAACTCCTCTGTGTCTCTGACGTCATGTTGCTTAGCAACATGACGCTTTCTCTCACACCCCTCTGATGACGGTTACGCTCCTGCCCTTTAAATCTCGGCGGGAGATCTGAATCTGGGCCCGTTTGTTTGTTTCCCTGGATTGTGAGTACCATATCAGTTTTATTCTTCTGTGTTCCGACTTCTGCTTGCCTGACCCTGTCTTTTGCCTATACCTTTTGCTGATATTTGGATGCCGACTTCTGCCTGCCTGACCTTGCTTTGGCCTTTACCTTTAAACCTATTCTTTGTTAAACAAGACCTGCTTAAAAGGGACATTTACTTTTACAAGCTGCAAAAGAGAACTTTGCCTTTCTGTTTGTTATACACCTGCTTAAAAGGGACATTTACTTTTACAAGCTGCAAAAGAGAACTTTGCCTTTCTGTTTGTTATAAACCTGCTTAAAGGGACATTATACTTTTACAAGCTGCAAAAGAGAACTTTGCCTTTCTGTTTGTTATACACCTGCTTAAAAGGGACATTTACTTTTACAAGCTGCAAAAGAGAACTTTGCCTTTCTGTTTGTTATAAACCTGCTTAAAGGGACATTATACTTTTACAAGCTGCAAAAGAGAACTTTTCCTTTGTTTTACAAGCCTGCTAAAGAGGACCTTTTTCAGAAGCTTCAAAGTAAGAGCATTTCCTTTTTGTTCTTTGTACTACTTAAAGGGACGTTTTATCCTTTGTGGCTTTCCTGCATTCTGGAACAATATTCATTTTTGTTATCTTCTAATCTGCTTCCTGAGTGGGTCACGTCCTGGATATTTCTCAGTGTGCTAGCGTGTGCTTTCAATTCACGCTAGCAGTTGGGTTACATCCCGGATTGATTCCAGAGCGGCTGACATTACAAACGGGCCATAAAAATGGACCCCACTGAATTATCTATGGCCGTGGCTCACCAGGGACAGCTCTTGGGTTCTCATGCCACTCACTTGCAGTCTCTGGACACTAAACTTGATCAAATTACTGCTCTATTACAAAATTTGGTTGCTACCGCACCTCCCAATCCTAATCCCAATCCAAATCCGATTGAGGCATTACCTCCTCCGATTCCTAACAATCAGTCTCAGGTACAACTAAGTCCCAGGATTCCTCTTCCGGATAAATATGATGGGAATCCTGAAGAATGTAGAGGCTTTTTGAATCAATGCCGTCTTCATTTCCGAAATAGCCCTACTCTCTTTGCTACTGCCTCTTCTAGAATCACGTTTCTTATTTCCTTAATGAAAGGAAAAGCCTTGGCTTGGGTGTCACCTTTGCTAGAAAAGAATGATCCTATACTGTTGGATGTTGATACATTTCTATCTACATTCTCAAACGTATTCGATAAACCTGGAAGGTCATCCGCTGCTGAAGCAACTCTCCTGGATTTACGTCAAGGAAATCAACCAGTCTCTCAATATGCAATTGAGTTCCGCACCCTTGCCTCTGAAACCACTTGGAATCAGGGAGCACTCAGAGCCGCTTTCCGTAAAGGACTTTCTGAGCGTCTCAAGGATGAATTGGTGTATCGTGAACTTCCAGAGTCCTTAGAAGCCTTAATAAATCTCTGTATCTGTCTCGACGCCAGGTTTCGTGAACGCCAACAAGAAAAGGATAGAACACAGAGGACTGCCACTCGAACTCCTTTTCGTTTAGCTCCTCGTTTTTCTAGTCCAGTCACTCCAGCCTCTCCTACTACTGATCAGGCTGAACCCATGGAAGTAGGAAGTATAAAATTAACTGAGACTGAACGCTTAAGAAGACGGACTCTTGGCTTATGTCTGTACTGTGGCCTTAAAGGACATTTATTAAGGGATTGTCCTACTAGGCCAGTAAAAGCCAGGGCTTAACTCTAGTCCAGGGAACTGAGTTAAGCCAAAATAGTGGTCATTCCCTATACAAGAAACTCTTTGTTCCAGTAACTCTTCTAATTGGACAAAAGAAGATCTATACCCAAGCCCTAATTGATTCTGGTGCTGGAGGTGTGTTCATTGACTCTACATTTGTTTCTACTCATTCTATACCCTTACTAAAGAAGGAGTATTCCATTTCAGTCTCTACGGTCAGTGGAGATCCTTTGGGTTCTGGATACATTCAGTTTTCTACTCAACCCTTAATCCTCACCGTAGGAATACTTCATTCTGAGACAATTTGTTTCGATGTCATTCCCACTCCGCAATTTCCCATTATCTTGGGATTACCCTGGCTCCAGATTCACAATCCCATTTTTTCTTGGACTTTCGGTGAACTCACTTCCTGGGGATCTACATGCCAGACTAAATGTCTTCAAGAGATTACTAAGTTACCACTCACTATTGCTCTCACAGTTGAAACTCCGGAATCCTTACCTATGCATTACCATGACTTTGTGGATGTCTTCTCCAAAAAAGAAGCGGAACGTCTTCCTCCTCATCGCCCTTTTGATTGTCCCATTGACCTCCTTCCTGGGGCTGCCTATCCTCGAGGCAAAACATATCCACTTTCTAAACCAGAAAACATGGCTCTGGAAGAATATATAAAAGACAATCTGGCTAGAGGATTTATTCGACCCTCCTCTTCCCCTGTAGGGGCTGGTTTCTTTTTTGTGGGAAAAAAGGATGGCGGATTAAGACCCTGTATTGATTATCGTGGATTGAATCAGATTACCATCAAGAACAGTTATCCTCTGCCCCTTATTCCTGAACTTTTTACTTATCTTCAGGGAGCCACCATTTTCACCAAACTCGACCTACGTGGTGCATACAACTTGATCCGTATACGCAAAGGAGATGAGTGGAAGACTGCCTTTAACACTCGATTTGGGCATTATGAATATTTGGTCATGCCCTTTGGGCTATGCAATGCTCCGGCGGTTTTCCAGCATTTTGTAAATGAGATCTTTCGTGATTTTTTGAATATTTTTGTTATCATATACCTGGACGACATCTTAATTTTTTCTCAGAACCACCAAGATCATGTGCACCACGTCAAGAAAGTACTTCAACGTCTAAGAGAATTCCATCTGTTTGCTAAACTGGAGAAATGTTCTTTCCATCAAAAAATCATACCCTTTCTGGGTTATGTAATATCGGCATCTGGATTCGAAATGGACCCTACTAAACTTTCTGCCATTTTGGATTGGCCTAGACCTGATTCTTTGAAGGCTTTACAACGTTTCCTAGGCTTCGCCAATTATTACAGAAAGTTCATCAAGAATTTTGCTACTATTACTTCTCCTCTTACTTCTCTCACAAGAAAAGGACAAAACTGTAAAGTATGGCCGTCTGAGGCTATAGAAGCTTTTGAATCTCTCAAAGAAGCTTTTTCCTCAGCTCCTATCCTTCGTCATCCAAATCCTGAGTTTCAATTTATTCTGGAGGTGGATGCTTCCTCTGTTGCTGCTGGAGCGGTTCTGTCTCAACGAATACCAGAGACTGGAAGGATTCATCCTGTTGCTTTTTTCTCTAAAAAATTCACTCCTTCCGAATTTAACTATGACGTAGGGAATAAAGAGTTGCTTGCCATCAAGATGGCATTGGATGAATGGAGACATTGGCTGGAAGGTACTTCTTTGCCATTTACTATACTTACTGATCATAAGAACCTTCTGTATCTCCAAACAGCCAAACGACTAAATTCCAGGCAAGCACGCTGGTCCTTATTCTTCTCTCGGTTTCACTATAATTTGTCTTACATACCTGGTTCAAAAAATATTAAAGCAGACGCACTTTCCAGACAATTTCAAGATACCCCAGTTCCTGAGTCTGGTACCATTCTCCAACCTCATGAAGTCATTGCCCAGTTAACAACTTCTTGGTTACAAGAATTACAGTCCGCTCAAGAGCGTCTTCCTTTGTCCTGTAAACCTCCCAATGGTTTACTCTTTGTTCCTGAACGCCTTCGTTCCAAGATTTTATTTTGGGCTCATGATAGTCCCCTTTCTGGACATCCTGGCATCAGTATTACCACTCGAAACCTCAAACAACATGTCTGGTGGCCTACACTCTCTCAAGATGTGAAGGATTACGTCTCAGTATGCACACAATGTGCCATGAACAAAACTCCACGCCAACTTCCTTCAGGATTACTCCAACCATTGCCTATACCTCACCAGCCTTGGACTCATGTATCCATGGACTTTATTACCGATCTTCCCTTGTCCACTGGGAACAATACTATCTGGGTGGTGGTCGACAGGTTCACTAAGACGGCTCATTTTGTACCCTTGCCAGGATTACCATCTGCCAAAAGACTCTCTGAACTTTTTATTCTACATATTGTAAGAATCCATGGATTTCCTCTTGATATTGTTTCAGATAGAGGGGTACAATTCGTTTCTCGATTTTGGAGGTCACTTTGTAAACATTTTGGTACTACTATATCTCTCTCTACTTCTCACCACCCACAATCGAATGGTCAGACTGAAAGAGTAAACCAGTGTCTTGAAACATATCTTAGACATTATGTGGATCATTATCATTCTAACTGGACTTCTTACCTTCCTTTGGCTGAATTGGCCCATAATGCCCGGTACAATTCCTCCCTTCAGACTTCTCCTTTTCATGCAGCTTACGGATATCAGCCTAGGACGTTCCCTTTGCATACTTCCTCCACAGTGAATCCTGCTTCTGATCTTACAGCCCGAAGATTAACTCGACATTGGCAGAAGATACATCGTATTCTTTCTGTAACTTCTAGACGTTACAAGTTCTTTTCGGATCTTCGACGGAAAAAGGCTCCCAAATATCGCCCTGGTGATAAAGTTTGGATTTCCTCTCGATTTCTTCGCCTGAAACAACCTTCTAACAAATTGGGACCACGATATGTGGGTCCTTTCCGAATACTGGGTCAGGTATGTTCCACTGCTTATCGGGTAGCTTTACCCAAGTCTCTCAAAGTCCATCCGGTATTCCATGTTTCTCTTTTAAAACCTGTGATGATTAACAGGTATTCTAAGCCTTTTTCTAAACCTCCACCGTTATTGGTGCATGGACATCCTGAGTTTGAGATCAGCCATATTCTAGATTCCAAATTGCGGGGCAAGAAATTGTATTATCTCATTCATTGGAAGGGTTATCCAGTCACGGAACGTTCTTGGGAACCTGCTCATCAAGTAAATGCTCCAATATTGGTCAAGACCTTCCACAAGACTCATCCTGATAGACCTGGTCCTGTCCCCCGGAGGGGCCCTTGAGGAGGGGGTGCTGTCATGAGCGCTTCCGTTCATCGCCGTGTCGCCGCGGCTCCCGGAACTCCTCTGTGTCTCTGACGTCATGTTGCTTAGCAACATGACGCTTTCTCTCACACCCCTCTGATGACGGTTACGCTCCTGCCCTTTAAATCTCGGCGGGAGATCTGAATCTGGGCCCGTTTGTTTGTTTCCCTGGATTGTGAGTACCATATCAGTTTTATTCTTCTGTGTTCCGACTTCTGCTTGCCTGACCCTGTCTTTTGCCTATACCTTTTGCTGATATTTGGATGCCGACTTCTGCCTGCCTGACCTTGCTTTGGCCTTTACCTTTAAACCTATTCTTTGTTAAACAAGACCTGCTTAAAAGGGACATTTACTTTTACAAGCTGCAAAAGAGAACTTTGCCTTTCTGTTTGTTATACACCTGCTTAAAAGGGACATTTACTTTTACAAGCTGCAAAAGAGAACTTTGCCTTTCTGTTTGTTATAAACCTGCTTAAAGGGACATTATACTTTTACAAGCTGCAAAAGAGAACTTTGCCTTTCTGTTTGTTATACACCTGCTTAAAAGGGACATTTACTTTTACAAGCTGCAAAAGAGAACTTTGCCTTTCTGTTTGTTATAAACCTGCTTAAAGGGACATTATACTTTTACAAGCTGCAAAAGAGAACTTTTCCTTTGTTTTACAAGCCTGCTAAAGAGGACCTTTTTCAGAAGCTTCAAAGTAAGAGCATTTCCTTTTTGTTCTTTGTACTACTTAAAGGGACGTTTTATCCTTTGTGGCTTTCCTGCATTCTGGAACAATATTCATTTTTGTTATCTTCTAATCTGCTTCCTGAGTGGGTCACGTCCTGGATATTTCTCAGTGTGCTAGCGTGTGCTTTCAATTCACGCTAGCAGTTGGGTTACATCCCGGATTGATTCCAGAGCGGCTGACACATAGCCTTCTTGATGGATTCAGAAACAAAATCTCTTATGTTATCAGGAACATTCTGCACCTTAGATGTTGAAGGAACTGCAACAGACAATGGTACATTACTAAAGGAAATATTATCTGCATTAACAAGTTTGTCATGACAATTAATACAAATAACAGCCGGAGGAATAGCTACCAAAAGTTTACAGCAGATACACTTAGCTTTGGTAGATCCAGCACTAGACAGCGATTTTCCTGTAGTATCTTCTGACTCAGATGCAACGTGAGACATCTTGCAATATGTAAGAGAAAAAAACAACATATAAAGCAAAATAGATCAAATTCCTTATATGACAGTTTCAGGAATGGGAAAAAATGCCAAAGAACAAGCTTCTAGCAACCAGAAGCAATGAAAAATGAGGCTTAAATAATGTGGAGACAAAAGCGACGCCCATATTTTTTAGCGCCAAATCCACATTATTTGGCGCCTAAATGCTTTTGGCGCCAAAATGACGCCACATCCGGAACGCCGACATTTTTGGCGCAAAATAACGTCAAAAAAATGACGCAACTTCCGGCGACACGTATGACGCCGGAAACGGAAAATAATTTTTGCGCCAAAAAAGTCCGCGCCAAGAATGACGCAATAAAATGAAGCATTTTCAGCCCCCGCGAGCCTAACAGCCCACAGGGAAAAAAGAGTCAAATTTTTGAAGGTAAGAAAAAATGAATAATTCAAATGCATAATCCCAAATATGAAACTGACTGTCTGAAAAATAAGGAAAGTTGAACATTCTGAGTCAAGGCAAATAAATGTTTGAATACATATATTTAGAACTTTATAAACAAAGTGCCCAACCATAGCTTAGAGTGTCACAGAAAATAAGATTTACTTACCCCAGGACACTCATCTACATGTTTGTAGAAAGCCAAACCAGTACTGAAACGAGAATCAGTAGAGGTAATGGTATATATGAGAGTATATCGTCGATCTGAAAAGGGAGGTAAGAGATGAATCTCTACGACCGATAACAGAGAACCTATGAAATAGACCCCGTAGAAGGAGATCACTGCATTCAAATAGGCAATACTCTCCTCACATCCCTCTGACATTCACTGCACGCTGAGAGGAAAACCGGGCTCCAACTTGCTGCGGAGCGCATATCAACGTAGAAACTAGCACAAACTTACTTCACCACCTCCATCGGAGGCAAAGTTTGTAGAACTGAATTGTGGGTGTGGTGAGGGGTGTATTTATAGGCATTTTGAGGTTTGGGAAACTTTGCCCCTCCTGGTAGGAATGTATATCCCATACGTCACTAGCTCATGGACTCTTGCTAATTACATGAAAGAAAAGAGGATACGCAATTTACGTAAGTGGATTTGCGGTATTTCCAAGTCTGGCCAAAAAAGTGAGCAGTACACCTGTACCTTCAAGACTCGTAATACCAGCGGGCGTTAAAAAGTTTGCTTTTTTCTCTTGGTATTCTTAGTTTGAACTAAACCTAGGTAGGCTCATATGCTAATTTCTAAGCCTTTGAGGGCTGCCTGTTATCACAGGCTTTTTAAATTTCTTTTCAACACAAAGAGACAGAAAGTACACGTGGGCCATATAGATAACACTGTGTTCAGACACAGGGGGTTATGTAATATTTAGCACACTATAATGCTAAATTTAAGACAATAGATAATAAACAGTCACAGTCATGTGATTAGGGGGCTGGAAGAAGGTTCCTAGATACAAGGTAATCACAGAGGTAAAAAGTACATTAATATAACTGTGCTGGTTATGCAAAACTGGGGACTGGGTACTAAAGGGATTATCTATCTTTTAAAACCATAACATTTCTATGGTAGACTGGTGAGGGGTGTATTTATAGGCATTTTGAGGTTTGGGAAACTTTGCCCCTCCTGGTAGGAATGTATATCCCATACGTCACTAGCTCATGGACTCTTGCTAATTACATGAAAGAAAAGAGGATACGCAATTTACGTAAGTGGATTTGCGGTATTTCCAAGTCTGGCCAAAAAAGTGAGCAGTACACCTGTACCTTCAAGACTCGTAATACCAGCGGGCGTTAAAAAGCAGCGTTAGGACCTCTTAACGCTGCTTTTTAAGCCTAACGCACAACTCGTAATCTAGCCGAGTAGTTTTCTCACTTAAAAAAGTTTACAATTGAACTCTAATCACACAATTTAAATAATGAAAAAGATTAAATAGTCTAAATAATCATTTATAATTGTGATTAAGTTAATGATTATAGATATTAAATATGACTGTAATAAAAATATCATGAAATTATTAACTGCACATGTAATAAATTAACAGCCTTGGTAAGAGAATAGGCTGTATTCAGACACATTAGGGACTCTACTGACTAATACTGAATAAACAAACAATAAAAGGGTCAAATTATCAATATGGATATACTCAGCATTGTATCACATATGTATCTAATAAAATGTTAATATTATATGTATGTTTGCAACTACATTATGTGAAAATAACAATTTCCATCAATAAAAACATAATATAATGCTGTATCCTGAGATATTTTAGGACACAACAGAAAAATATCTCACATTTAAATAAACAGTTTATTTCCTCCTTACTTATCCATATGATAATCACACCCTGAGGGGGAGGCAGGGACTCTGTATTCATGTGACACCAGAGGGGACAATAGACATCTATATGAGACCAAAAGTCCAGGTGCGACCCTCTCATTGTCTCCCAACTGACAAGTTGTACTCATGTGAGTCACACAGAGAAAGGTGACCCTCCCACATTAGTATAAATATCTGTGTAACACTCAGTGATATCACAGGAGGAACCAGAGAGACTTCATACTTACAGAGCTTCTGCTAAACGGTAATATGCAAACCCTGACATAAATCTTCATTAAAGGGACAGTCTAGTATAAATTAAACTTTCATTATTCAGATAGGACTTTTAATTTTACTGAACTTTCCAATTTACTTTTATCATCAAATTTGCTTTTTTCTCTTGGTATTCTTAGTTTGAACTAAACCTAGGTAGGCTCATATGCTAATTTCTAAGCCTTTGAGGGCTGCCTCTTATCACAGGCTTTTTAAATTTCTTTTCAACACAAAGAGACAGAAAGTACACGTGGGCCATATAGATAACACTGTGTTCAGACACAGGGGGTTATGTAATATTTAGCACACTATAATGCTAAATTTAAGACAATAGATAATAAACAGTCACAGTCATGTGATTAGGGGGCTGGAAGAAGGTTCCTAGATACAAGGTAATCACAGAGGTAAAAAGTACATTAATATAACTGTGCTGGTTATGCAAAACTGGGGACTGGGTACTAAAGGGATTATCTATCTTTTAAAACCATAACATTTCTATGGTAGACTGTCCCTTTAACAGCCTCACACTGTTGTGTTTTATATAATGATGAGAAAATAGTGTTCTGTATTTTGTTATGATAAAGATAAAATATTTCACTTCATATAAGAAACTGCGTTTATATAAAAAAAAAAACTCAACTGTTTTTATTTAATTTCTTTTTTATATTCTTCTATGTTTAGTTATTTCATTAAAAAGGCTACTTTAATACATAACAATTTATATCATTTTGTAAAATGAAGGTTTGTAGAAGAACCAAACCATATGTTCAAGCTTGAGGGGGTCTGTCATATAATACATTTGTGGGGGTTGTTCCGGTTATCCAATGAGCAATAGATTATTAAGTATCAGCCAATTAGAATCCTGTATTTCCCTATAGGTTTATAATGAACTGTAGAACCCAGATAAACCATTTAATATTAGCCTGAAGCTGCTATTTGCTCCAGTAATAAATATCACTCAGCTTATGGCTCTGTTGTATCAGTCTCATCACAAATACTGATCTAATCATAAATATCTTGTGATCTGCATATTATTTTATTTCTAATGAGGTTATTTTATAATACATTTCTTATTTCTATTAGCTGCACCTGTTTATCATCAGAACGTTTATCCCACTGATCTGTGACTGATTCTTGTTGTTAGTAAAGACCTTAGTAAGTGTATTCTGCACCTTCAGCTACTGCTGTTTATGTCACATGATCACAGACTTAAAGGGACAGTGTCCTGTAAATGTGTTTTCCCCTTAAAATAACAAGAAACCTCAAATGTTTCTCATCATTTAAATAGAACATATAATTTTCAACAACTTTCCAACTGACTTCTATTATGATATTTTCTTCATTTTCTAGATATCCTTTATTGAAGCAGCTGCAATGCACTTATGGGAGCTAGCTAAGCACATATGGTGAGCCAATGACAAGAGGCTTGTATGTGCCACTAATCAGCAGCTAGCGCACCATTGTGCATTATAAGCTTTGTCACAAAGGTCCCCAAGGGAATAAAGCAGATTTGATCATAGAAGGAAATTAGAAAGAAGTTTATATTTGAATTATAAAAGTGTAATTGTGACTTTGTTGTCCCTTTAATGTGTTTCTAATGACTTGTTTTACCGGTGTATAAAATAGTATAAAGTGTATGGGAATTTTCTCCTTTAGCTTTATTTTTATGTAAAATAACTGTTTGCTGTCTGTAATTTATTTTCATTATTAAATTGTACACAGCCTTTAAATGACCCGAGGCTCCGGCTCCTACTTAGCATATGCAGGAGTTCACATTATATAAAAATATGAGTCTGTTATTGGCTGATAGCTGTCACATGGTACAGGTGCAGAACTACATTTATCAGAAAACAACCTACTGCTCTTTTAAATTTCATAGTAAGTTTTATTGCATTGTATTTTTATTATGCATCTGTGGTTTTATAATTCTATATTTTATGATCCTTTTAAATGGACTGAATTTGAAAAAAGAACATCTCATTTTATTATCACTCTATGTAAACACAATATCTTTATTTTCTTAACTCTATCCAAGATAACATTTGAAATGAACATTTTAGTGCCTATCTTTTCCCCACTCCCTTGCAGTGTGATTTAAGACAACTCCGTATTGACCAAGAGAAGTTAAAGGACTGGGGGTGGAGCACATGACAAAATGTCTGACAGTGAGAATTAGTAGGAAGTACAATACCAATACTGCAGTATACAATTTAACTTCTATTTATGATAAAGTAGTTTTTATTGATTTTTCAAAAATTTTACAAATACAAAATAAAGAGTACATAGACTTGGATACAAAAACAGAATCGGGCAATGTCATCTTGTTAAAACTTTTGGTAGCATCAATCATATATCATACAAGCCCATATGAACCATTATAACCGTTTGTAACTCTCGGTTTAGCATTCATGGGTTCTTAATATAGTTACATTTATATACCTCTTATCCTATTGCATTGAAAATACTTAGAGAAAAAGAGAGAGATAGAGGGATAGGGAAGGGTGCAGGGAAAAAAAGGACCAGGTTACTTTGGGCGCAAATCCTCCAATCTACCCAGGCCAGGTGAGCAGTCAACGAGACACAGGGAGTCCCTATATCTGTGGTCAGAACTAAACCCAAGAGTGATATAAAATCCCGGGCATTTTAGGCCCTACATTGTGACGTATCATACATGATCCAATAGAACCAAACCTTCTGAAAAGATTCTTGAGTGTCTAAAATGATAGCCGCTTGTGCCGACATATTATAATAGTGTTTAATCTTAAGGATTACCTTAACTTCTATTTAAACAACTGATTTTTAACATTTCTTTCAGGAGAAAATATTGTTTCATATAAATGATAGAAAACAAAGATTATAATAAATTTGTAAAGTTGTGATATGGCCCCACTTAAATAGATTTTCTACCGTTATGTTGTATAGATCTGGGAAGATTCATATTTAAGGGGCAATTATAGCACCCACAGAGCTAACTGTACTAAATGCTTGTGCTGAATCAATAGCACATATGTAATAACCTAATCAGCTGATCTGTATCACATGATTTGTTATGTGTGCCTTTAATTATACCATACGTACAGTTAATCAGAACCATTATTTATTATCATCTGTCTAAACCATTTAATATACTTTTTACAGACACGGCCAGAGCACTGAGAGATATCAGGTATTGATGTAACTGGAGTGAATAAGGGAACCTTCTTCCTGAGCACAGACATTGGAGCCTGTTATCAGCATGAACTCATATGTGTTAGGTGAGTAAAATAGATATTATGGTGACTTTAATTACTGGGAAAATAGAATAGATCACTCATTAAACAAATATAAACTATTATATTTATATCTGCATCTTTAAGAACATTTGTGTCTGATGTTATAAAGGAGCAACCCCCATTGGGCTGAGGAGAAGGATAAAAATACTACTCCCCCCTCTGTGCTTTTTAGACAGAACCAGGGGCGGAGCTACCAGCGGTGCAGTTGGTGCCTGAGGGCCAGAAGGGGCCCACAAAGAGTCCTAATAAAAAATATTATACAGTTTACTGCCTTTTTTTTCTTTTAAACTCTAACCCCCGTGCCGTACAGTGCAAATGTCACATGACAACTTTGGGAGTATGGGCAGGGCACACTAACTGTTGTAAACTGCTTTTTTTTAATTATTTGATAACGGCCCCAGAACCTTGCTGAGTCACAGGATATAACGAAAACGGGGGATGTGGGTAGCGCTACTTAAAGCTTAGAGCGGATTATGTGTGAAATTAATATAGACAATACTAGTGATCTAAAGGTTAGGTTAATACTGTAATTGTTAAAGTGGAATTATACTAGTGAAACCACTCTTAATTATACCAAAATTAGTAATATATGTAAATAAAAAATGTGTAGAGATCTAGAATTCAATCATAAAATCAATTTAATTACAATAAAAAATAGACAGTTTAGTGCCAGCACTATCTATAACATGTGTTAAAACTTAAAACATAAAAAACAGAAATCTATTTGCAGATACTATGTTTAAATAACAGCTTGCAGTCCATTGTAATGAGCACAGACAAGTTATTAACTTGCTTGCTAGTTGTTGCTTGTTATGCTTAATTGCAAAGTATGGCAGATAATATTTGCTGTTTAGAAAACTAAACAGAGTTCTTAACTAATGGTTACAGAGTTACCGTCTTTGAAATGGTAGGTATATCCGTTGTTAGAAAGATCCGTGTCTTTATGCTGGAATGGATTAACGCTCCGGTTTGAAATAGCGTATAGTGATCCAGGTAAAGCAATGCTTGTTAGGAGATTTTTTCAACTTGTTGGAAATTGTTGCCTGTGAAGTGCCTTGCGGCGTCCTGGAGTGTCGATGATGGCAACGGGGAAGTAGGTAGGTCCTGGGACCAAGGTGTAAGCTGGCAGTGATTGTCTCCTTCGCAGCTGTACCTACGAGTCCTGCTACCAGTTCCGGTGTGATAGGTGAGGAGCTGGAAACACCTTGTAACTTCGGTGAAACCTCAGGTAGTTAAGCAGCTGGACAGACCAGATGCCTTTGGAATACAAACGGTATGCAGATCATGGGTGGGATTTTTAAGTATATATCTTCCACTCAAAGTTTTGTGAGAGGGATCATGCACCACACCTACTGTAACCGATTGTATATAGTGTGCAAGAGTCGGATAGACGAGCAAATCATTGCACACTATATACATTCGGTTACAGTAGGTGTGGTGCATGATCCCCCTCACAAAACTTTGAGTGGAAGATATATGCTTAAAAATCCCACCCATGATCTGCATACCGTTTGTATTCCAAAGGCATCTGGTCTGTCCAGCTGCTTAACTACCTGAGGTTTCACCGAAGTTACAAGGTGTTTCCAGCTCCTCACCTATCACACCGGAACTGGTAGCAGGACTCGTAGGTACAGCTGCGAAGGAGACAATCACTGCCAGCTTACACCTTGGTCCCAGGACCTACCTACTTCCCCGTTGCCATCATCGACACTCCAGGACGCCGCAAGGCACTTCACAGGCAACAATTTCCAACAAGTTGAAAAAATCTCCTAACAAGCATTGCTTTACCTGGATCACTATACGCTATTTCAAACCGGAGCGTTAATCCATTCCAGCATAAAGACACGGATCTTTCTAACAACGGATATACCTACCATTTCAAAGACGGTAACTCTGTAACCATTAGTTAAGAACTCTGTTTAGTTTTCTAAATCGCAAATATTATCTGCCATACTTTGCAATTAAGCATAACAAGCAACAACTAGCAAGCAAGTTAATAACTTGTCTGTGCTCATTACAATGGACTGCAAGCTGTTATTTAAACATAGTATCTGCAAATAGATTTCTGTTTTTTATGTTTTAAGTTTTAACACATGTTATAGATAGTGCCGGCACTAAACATATTACATATATTACTAATTTTGGTATAATTAAGAGTGGTTTCACTAGTATAATTCCACTTTAACAATTACGGTATTAACCTTTATATCACTAGTATTGTCTATATTAATTTCACACATAATCCGCTCTAAGCTTTAAGTAGCGCTACCCACATCCCCCGTTTTCGTTGTAACTACTCATTGGCAATTTGGAGATTTGCCAATGCCTTTTGGGTTAGCTTAATAGAGCCAAAGAGTGTCAGCATCTTTTACACATTTTTCTTTTTTTGAGTCACATGATATGTAGTGTCCAGGGCTGATTTATTGTGGTGGCCGAACCAGGCAGGGGAGAATAAGATATAGTAAAAATAGGAAAAAAAGAACTGCCTTTTCTTTCATGTAATTGGCAAGAGTCCATGAGCTAGTGACGTATGGGATATACAATCCTACCAGGAGGGGCAAAGTTTCCCAAACCTCAAAATGCCTATAAATATACCCCTCACCACACCCACAATTCAGTTTTACAAACTTTGCCTCCTATGGAGGTGGTGAAGTAAGTTTGTACTAAGATTTCTACGTTGATATGCGCTTCTCAGCATTTTTGAAGCCCGATTCCTCTCAGAGTACAGTGAATGTCAGAGGGACGTGAAGGGAGTATCACCTATTGAATGCAATGGTTTTCCTCACGGGAAATCTATTTCATAGGTTCTCTGTTATCGGTCGTAGAGATTCATCTTCTACCTCCCTTTACAGATCGACAATATACTCTCATATACCATTACCTCTACTGATAACTGTTTCAGTACTGGTTTGGCTATCTGCTATATGTGGATGGGTGTCTTTAGGTAAGTATGTTTCATTACTTAAGACACTCTCAGCTATGGTTTGGCACTTTATGTATTTATATAAAGTTCTAAATATATATAGTGTACTTATATTTGCCATGATTCAGGTTTCAGTATATTTCCTTTTGCAGACTGTCAGTTTCATATCTGGGAAATGCATTTTTTAGGAAAAATGTATTCTTACCTGAGGTATAGTCTTTTCTCTTGTTAAGTGTATCCAGTCCACGGATCATCCATTTCTTGTGGGATATTCTCCTTCCCAACAGGAAGTTGCAAGAGGATCACCCACAGCAGAGCTGCTATATAGCTCCTCCCCTAACTGTCATATCCAGTCATTCTCTTGCAAGCCTCAACCAAGATGGAGGTCGTAAGAGGAGTGTGGTGTTTTATACTTAGTTTATTCTTCAATCTAAAGTTTGTTATTTTTAAATGGTGCCGGAGTGTACTGTTTATCTCAGGCAGTATTTAGAAGAAGAATCTGCCTGCTTTTTCTATGATCTTAGCAGAAGTAACTAAGATCCATGGCTGTTCTCACATATTCTGAGGAGTGAGGTAACTTCAGAGAGGGAATGGCGTGCAGGTTTTCCTGCAATAAGGTATGTGCAGTTAATATTTTTCTAGGGATGGAATTTGCTAGAAAATGCTGCTGATACCGAACTAATGTAAGTAAAGCCTTAAATGCAGTGATAGCCACTGGTATCAGGCATATTAATAGAGATACATACTCTTATAAAAATTTAATATAAAACGTTTGCTGGCATGTTTAATCGTTTTTATATGTATTTGGTGATAAAACTTATTGGGGCCTATTTTTTTTCCACATGGCTGGCTTGAATTTTGCCTAGTAACAGTTTCCTTAGGCTTTCCACTGTTGTAATATGAGTGGGAGGGGCCTTTTTTAGTGCTTTTCTGTGCAGATAAAAATACTGACAGAGACATCCAGCTTCTTCCTGCATGTTCCAGGACTTCTCTGGAGGGCTCAAAAGGCTTCAAAGTCGTTTTTGAGGGAGGTAAAAAGCCACAGTAGAGCTGTGGCAGTTGTTGTGACTGTTTGAAAAAAAAAAAAAAAAAAAAAAAAAAGTTTTTGTCTTTTATTATTCAGTTTTGGGTATTAAGGGGTTAATCATCCATTTGCAAGTGGGTGCAATGCACTGCTAACTTGTTACATACACTGTAAAAATTTTGTTAGTGTAACTGCCTTTTTTCACTGTTATTTCAAATTTTGACAAAATTTGTGTTTCTTAAAGGTGCAGTAACGTTTTTTATATTGCTTGTAAACTTGTTTAAAGTGTTTTCCAAGCTTGCTAGTCTCATTGCTAGTCTGTTTAAACATGTCTGACATAGAGGAAACTACTTGTTCATTATGTTTGAAAGCCATGGTGGAACCCCATAGGAGAATGTGTACTAAATGTATTGATTTCACCTTAAACAGTAAAGATTAGTCTTTAACTATAAAAGAAATATCACCAGAAGATTCTGACGAGGGGGAAGTTATGCCGACTAACTCTCCCCACGTGTCAGACCCTTCGCCTCCCGCTCAGGGGATGCACGCTAATATGGCGCCAATTACATCAGGGACGCCCATAGCGATTACCTTGCAGGACATGGCTGCAATCATGAATAATACTCTGTCAGAGGTATTATCCAGGTTGCCTGAATTAAGAGGCAAGCGCGATTGCTCTGGGGTTAGGAGAAATACAGAGCGCGCAGATGCTGTAAGGGCCATGTCTGATACTGCGTCACAATATGCAGATCATGAGGACGGAGAGCTTCAGTCTGTGGGTGACATCTCTGATTCGGGGAAACCTGATTCAGAGATTTCTAATTTTAAATTTAAGCTTGAGAACCTCCGTGTGTTGCTTGGGGAGGTATTAGCTGCTCTGAATGACTGTAACACAGTTGCAGTACCAGAGAAAATGTGTAGGCTGGATAAATACTATGCGGTACCGGTGTGTACTGATGTTTTTCCTATACCTAAAAGGCTTACAGAAATTATTAGCAAGGAGTGGGATAGACCGGGTGTGCCTTTTTCCCCACTCCTATATTTAGAAAAATGTTTCCAATAGACGCCACTACACGGGACTTATGGCAGATGGTCCCTAAGGTGGAGGGAGCAGTTTCTACTTTAGCAAAGCGTACCACTATCCCGGTTGAGGACAGTTGTGCTTTTTCAGATCCAATGGATAAAAAATGGGAGGGTTACCTTAAGAAAATGTTTATTCAACAAGGTTTTATTTCTTCTGTTATGTGTGATCAGTCCACGGGTCATCATTACTTCTGGGATATTATCTGCTCCCCTACAGGAAGTGCAAGAGGATTCACCCAGCAGAGTTGCTATATAGCTCCTCCCCTCTACGTCACCTCCAGTCATTCTCTTGCACCCAAAGACTAGATAGGAGGTGTGAGAGGACTATGGTGATTATACTTAGTTTTTAGAACTTCAATCAAAAGTTTGTTATTTTACAATAGCACCGGAGCGTGTTATTACCTCTCTGGCAGAGTTTGAAGAAGAATCTACCAGAGTTTTTCTTATGATTTTAACCGGAGTAGTTAAGATCATATTGCTGTTTCTCGGCCATCTGAGGGAGGTAAAAACTTCAGATCAGGGGACAGCGGGCAGTTGAATCTGCATTGAGGTATGTAGCAGTTTTTATTTTCTGAATGGAATTGATGAGAAAATCCTGCCATACCGTTATAATGAACATGTATGTATACTCTACACTTTAGTATTCTGGGGATGGTATTTCACCGGAATTACTCTGTAAAAGTACATTAAACCTTTTAATAGGTATTTTTTATGTTAAACGTTTTTGCTGGAATGTAGAATCGTTTGCATTAATGAGGTACTGAGTGAATAAATATTTGGGCATTATTTTTCCACTTGGCAGTTTGCTTGTTTTAATTATGACAGTTTCGTTTCTCTCTCACTGCTGTGTGTGAGAGGGAGGGGCCGTTTTTGGCGCTCTTTGCTACGCATCAAAAATTTCCAGTCAGTTACTGTTGTATTTTCTGCATGATCCGGTTCATCTCTAACAGAACTCAGGGGTCTTCAAACTTCTTTGAAGGGAGGTAGATTCTCTCAGCAGAGCTGTGAGACTTATATAGTGACTGTGATTTAAAACGTTGCTTTGTAATTTTTATGTTTAAAATTTAATTAGTGTTACTTTACTAATGGGAACAAACCTTTGCTAAAAAGTTGTGTTGTTTTTAAAGAGTGATGCTTTAACTGTTTTTCAGTTCATTATTTCAACTGTCATTTAATCGTTTAGTGCTTCTTGAGGCACAGTACGTTTTTGTTAAATAAGATTGTAACCGAGTTGCATGTTTATTGCTAGTGTGTTAAACATGTCTGATTCAGAGGAAGATACCTGTGTCATTTGTTCCAATGCCAAGGTGGAGCCCAATAGAAATTTATGTACTAACTGTATTGATGCTACTTTAAATAAAAGCCAATCTGTACAAATTGAACAAATTTCACCAAACAGCGAGGGGAGAGTTATGCCGACTAACTCGCCTCACGTGTCAGTACCTGCATCTCCCGCCCGGGAGGTGCGTGATATTATGGCGCCTAGTACATCTGGGCAGCCATTACAGATAACATTACAAGATATGGCTACTGTCATGACTGAAGTTTTGGCTAAATTACCAGAACTAAGAGGCAAGCGTGATCACTCTGGGGTGAGAACAGAGTGCGCTGATAATTCTAGGGCCATGTCTGATACTGCGTCACAGCTTGCAGAGCATGAGGACGGAGAGCTTCATTCTGTAGGTGACGGTTCTGATCCAAGCAGATTGGATTCAGATATTTCAAATTTTAAATTTAAATTGGAAAACCTCCGTGTATTACTAGGGGAGGTCTTAGCGGCTCTTAACGATTGTAACACTGTTGCAATACCAGAGAAAATGTGTAGGTTGGATAAATACTTTGCGGTACCGGCGAGTACTGACGTTTTTCCTATACCTAAGAGATTAACTGAAATTGTTACTAAGGAGTGGGATAGACCCGGTGTGCCGTTCTCACCCCCTCCAATATTTAGAAAGATGTTTCCAATAGACGCCACCACACGGGACTTATGGCAAACGGTCCCTAAGGTGGAGGGAGCAGTTTCTACTTTAGCTAAGCGCACCACTATCCCGGTGGAGGATAGCTGTGCTTTTTCAGATCCTATGGATAAAAAATTAGAGGGTTACCTTAAGAAAATGTTTGTTCAACAAGGTTTTATATTACAACCCCTTGCATGCATCGCGCCGATTACGGCTGCGGCAGCATTTTGGATTGAGTCTCTGGAAGAGAACCTTAGTTCAGCTACGCTGGACGACATTACGGACAGGCTTAGAGTCCTTAAACTAGCTAATTCATTCATTTCGGAGGCCGTAGTACATTTAACCAAACTTACGGCTAAGAATTCAGGATTCGCCATTCAGGCACGTAGGGCGCTGTGGCTAAAATCCTGGTCGACTGATGTAACTTCTAAGTCCAAATTACTTAATATACCTTTCAAGGGGCAAACTTTATTTGGGCCCGGTTTGAAAGAAATTATTGCTGACATTACAGGAGGTAAGGGCCACGCTCTACCTCAAGACAAAGCCAAAGCTAAGGCTAGACAGTCTAATTTTCGTCCCTTTCGGAATTTCAAATCAGGAACAGCATCAACTTCCACTGCACCAAAACAGGAAGGAGCTGTTGCTCGTTACAGACAAGGCTGGAAACCTAACCAGTCCTGGAATAAGGGCAAGCAGGCCAGGAAACCTGCTGCTGCCCCTAAGACAGCATGAACCGAGGGCCCCCGATCCGGGACCGGATCTAGTGGGGGGCAGACTCTCTCTCTTCGCCCAGGCTTGGGCAAGAGATGTCCAGGATCCCTGGGCGCTAGAGATCATATCTCAGGGATACCTTCTAGACTTCAAATTCTCTCCCCCAAGAGGGAGATTTCATCTGTCAAGGTTGTCAACAAACCAAATAAAGAAAGACGCGTTTCTACGCTGTGTACAAGATCTATTATTAATGGGAGTGATCCATCCGGTTCCGCGGTCGGAACAAGGACAAGGGTTTTACTCAAACCTGTTTGTGGTTCCCAAAAAAGAGGGAACTTTCAGGCCAATCTTGGATTTAAAGATCCTAAACAAATTCCTAAGAGTTCCATCGTTCAAAATGGAAACTATTCGGACTATCTTACCCATGATCCAAAAGGGTCAGTACATGACCACAGTGGATTTAAAGGATGCTTACCTTCACATACCGATTCACAAAGATCATTACCGGTATCTAAGGTTTGCCTTTTTAAACAGGCATTACCAGTTTGTAGCCCTTCCATTCGGATTGGCTACGGCTCCAAGAATCTTCACAAAGGTTCTGGGTGCCCTTCTGGCGGTACTAAGACCGCGAGGAATTTCGGTAGCTCCGTACCTAGACGACATTCTGATACAAGCTTCAAGCTTTCAAACTGCCAAGTCTCATACAGAGTTAGTTCTGGCATTTCTAAGGTCGCATGGATGGAAAGTGAACGAAAAGAAGAGTTCTCTCTTTCCTCTCACAAGAGTTCCATTCCTGGGGACTCTTATAGATTCTGTAGAAATGAAGATTTATCTGACAGAAGACAGATTAACAAAGCTTCTAAATGCATGCCGTGTCCTTCATTCCATTCAACTCCCGTCAGTAGCTCAATGCATGGAGGTGATCGGCTTAATGGTAGCAGCAATGGACATAGTACCCTTTGCACGCCTACATCTCAGACCGCTGCAATTGTGCATGCTGAGTCAGTGGAATGGGGATTACTCAGATTTGTCCCCCACTCTGAATCTGGATCAAGAGACCAGAAACTCTCTTCTATGGTGGCTTTCTCGGCCACATCTGTCCAGGGGGATGCCATTCAGCAGGCCGGACTGGACAATTGTAACAACAGACGCCAGCCTACTAGGTTGGGGCGCTGTCTGGAATTCTCTGAAGGCTCAGGGACAATGGAGTCAGGAGGAAAGTCTCCTGCCAATAAACATTCTGGAATTGAGAGCAGTTCTCAATGCCCTTCTAGCTTGGCCCCAGTTAAAAACTCGGGGGTTCATCAGGTTTCAGTCGGACAACATCACGACTGTAGCTTACATCAACCATCAGGGAGGGACAAGAAGCTCCCTAGCAATGATGGAAGTATCAAAGATAATTTGCTGGGCAGAGTCTCACTCTTGCCACCTGTCAGCAATCCACATCCCGGGAGTGGAGAACTGGGAGGCGGATTTCTTGAGTCGCCAGACTTTTCATCCGGGGGAGTGGGAACTTCATCCGGAGGTCTTTGCCCAAATACTTCGACGTTGGGGCAAACCAGAGATAGATCTCATGGCGTCTCGCCAGAACGCCAAACTTCCTCGCTACGGATCCAGATCCAGGGATCCGGGAGCGGTTCTGATAGATGCTTTGACAGCACCTTGGAACTTCAGGATGGCTTATGTGTTTCCACCCTTCCCGCTGCTTCCTCGATTGATTGCCAAAATCAAACAGGAGAGAGCATCAGTGATTCTAATAGCGCCTGCATGGCCACGCAGGACTTGGTATGCAGATCTAGTGGACATGTCATCCTGTCCGCCTTGGTCTCTACCTCTAAGACAGGACCTTCTGATTCAGGGTCCATTCAAACATCAAAATCTAACTTCTCTGAAGCTGACTGCTTGGAAATTGAACGCTTGATTTTATCAAAACGTGGTTTTTCTGAGTCGGTTATTGATACCCTGATACAGGCTAGGAAGCCTGTTACCAGAAGGATTTACCATAAGATATGGCGTAAATACCTATACTGGTGTGAATCCAAAGATTACTCCTGGAGTAAGGTTAGGATTCCTAGGATATTGTCTTTTCTACAAGAAGGTTTAGAAAAGGGTTTATCGGCTAGCTCATTAAAGGGACAGATCTCAGCTCTGTCCATCTTGTTTCACAGGCGTCTGTCAGAAAATCCAGACGTCCAGGCCTTTTGTCAGGCTTTAGCTAGGATCAAGCCTGTGTTTAAAACTGTTGCTCCGCCATGGAGTTTAAACTTAGTTCTTAACGTTTTACAGGGTGTTCCGTTTGAACCCCTTCATTCCATTGATATAAAATTGTTATCTTGGAAAGTTCTATTTTTAATGGCTATTTCCTCGGCTCGAAGAGTCTCTGAGTTATCAGCCTTACATTGTGATTCTCCTTATCTGATCTTTCACTCAGACAAGGTAGTTCTGCGTACTAAACCTGGGTTCTTACCTAAGGTAGTCACTAACAGGAATATCAATCAAGAGATTGTTGTTCCATCCTTGTGTCCAAATCCTTCTTCAAAGAAGGAACGTCTTCTACACAATCTGGATGTAGTTCGTGCCCTCAAGTTCTACTTGCAGGCAACTAAGGATTTTCGACAAACGTCTTCCCTGTTTGTCGTGTACTCTGGTCAGAGGAGAGGTCATAAGGCTTCGGCTACCTCTCTCTCCTTCTGGCTTCGTAGCATAATTCGTTTAGCCTATGAGACTGCTGGACAGCAGCCTCCTGAAAGAATTACAGCTCATTCTACTAGAGCTGTGGCTTCCACTTGGGCCTTTAAGAATGAGGCCTCTGTTGAACAGATTTGCAAGGCTGCAACTTGGTCTTCGCTTCATACTTTTTCCAAATTTTACAAATTTGACACTTTTGCTTCTTCGGAGGCTATTTTTGGGAGAAAGGTTCTTCAGGCAGTGGTTCCTTCTGTATAATGAGCCTGCCTATCCCTCCCGTCATCCGTGTACTTTTGCTTTGGTATTGGTATCCCAGAAGTAATGATGACCCGTGGACTGATCACACATAACAGAAGAAAACATAATTTATGCTTACCTGATAAATTCCTTTCTTCTGTTGTGTGATCAGTCCACGGCCCGCCCTGTTTTTTAAGGCAGGTAAATATTTTTTAAATTATAATCCAGTCACCACTACACCCTTGGCTTCTCCTTTCTCGTTGGTCTTTGGTCGAATGACTGGAGGTGACGTAGAGGGGAGGAGCTATATAGCAACTCTGCTGGGTGAATCCTCTTGCACTTCCTGTAGGGGAGCAGATAATATCCCAGAAGTAATGATGACCCGTGGACTGATCACACAACAGAAGAAAGGAATTTATCAGGTAAGCATAAATTATGTTTTTACAGCCCCTTGCATGCATTGCGCCTGTCACGGCCGCGGCGGCATTCTGGTTTGAGGCCCTGGAAAAGGCCATCCATACAGCTCCATTGACTAAAATTATTGACAAGCTTAGAACACTTAAGCTAGCTAACTCATATTTGTTTCTGATGCCATTGTTCATTTGACTAAACTAACGGCTAAGAATTCCGGATTCGCCATCCAGGCGCGTAGGGCGCTATGACTTAAATCCTGGTCAGCTGACGTGACTTCGAAGTCTAAATTACTCAACATTCCTTTCAAGGGGCAGACCTTATTCGGGCCTGGTTTGAAGGAAATTATTGCTGACATTACTGGAGGTAAGGGTCACACCCTTCCTCAGGACAGGGCCAAAGCAAAGGCCAAACAGTCTAATTTTTGTGCCTTTCGAAATTTCAAGGCAGGTGCAGCATCAACTTCCTCCGCTTCAAAACAAGAGGGAACTTTTGCTCAATCTAAGCAGGCCTGGAAACCTAACCAGTCCTGGAACAAAGGCAAGCAGGCCAGAAAGCCTGCTGCTGCCTCTAAGACAGCATGAAGGAACGGCCCCCTATCCGGCGACGGATCTAGTAGGGGGCAGACTTTCTCTCTTCGCCCAGGCGTGGGCAAGAGATGTTCAGGATCCCTGGGCGTTGGAGATCATATCTCAGGGATATCTTCTGGACTTCAAAGCTTCCCCTCCACAAGGGAGATTTCATCTTTCAAGGCTATCTGCAAATCAGATAAAGAAAGAGGCATTCCTACGCTGTGTGCAAGACCTCCTAGTTATGGGAGTGATCCATCCAGTTCCGCGGACGGAACAAGGACAGGGTTTTTAGTCGAATCTGTTTGTGGTTCCCAAAAAAGAGGGAACCTTCAGACCAATTTTGGATCTAAAGATCTTAAACAAATTCCTCAGAGTTCCATCTTTCAAAATGGAAACTATTCGGACCATCCTACCCATGATCCAAGAAGGTCAGTACATGACCACAGTGGACTTAAAGGATGCCTACCTTCACATACCGATTCACAAGGATCATCATCGGTTTCTAAGGTTTGCCTTTCTAGACAGGCATTACCAATTTGTAGCTCTTCCCTTCGGGTTGGCTACAGCCCCGAGAATCTTTACAAAGGTTCTGGGCTCACTTCTGGTGGTTCTAAGACCGCGAGGCATAGCGGTGGCTCCGTATCTAGACGACATCCTGATACAGGCGTCAAGCTTTCAAGTTGCCAAGTCTCATACAGAGATAGTTCTGGCATTTCTGAGGTCGCACGGGTGGAAAGTGAACGAGGAAAAGAGTTCTCTATCCCCACTCACAAGAGTCTCCTTCTTAGGGACTCTTATAGATTCTGTAGAAATGAAAATTTACCTGACGGAGTCCAGGTTATCAAAACTTCTAAATGCTTGCCGTGTTCTTCACTTCATTCCGCGCCCTTCGGTAGCTCAGTGTATGGAGGTAATCGGCTTAATGGTAGCGGCAATGGACATAGTGCCATTTGTGCGCCTTCATCTCAGACCGCTGCAATTATGCATGCTGAGTCAGTGGAATGGGGATTACACAGATTTGTCCCCTCTGCTAAATCTGGATCAAGAGACCAGAGATTCTCTTCTCTGGTGGTTGTCTTGGGTACACCTGTCCAAGGGTATGACCTTTCGCAGGCCAGATTGGACAATTGTAACAACAGATGCCAGCCTTCTAGGTTGGGGTGCAGTCTGGAATTCCCTGAAGGCACAGGGATCGTGGACTCAGGAGGAGAAACTCCTTCCAATAAATATTCTGGAGTTAAGAGCGATATTTAATGCTCTTCTGGCTTGGCCTCAGTTAGCAACACTGAGGTTCATCAGATTTCAGTCGGACAACATCACGACTGTGGCTTACATCAACCATCAAGGGGGAACCAGGAGTTCCCTAGCGATGTTAGAAGTCTCAAAAATAATTCGCTGGGCAGAGTACCACTCTTGCCACCTGTCAGCAATCCATATCCCAGGTGTGGAGAACTGGGAGGCGGATTTCCTAAGTCGTCAGACTTTCCATCCGGGGGAGTGGGAACTCCATCCGGAGGTGTTTGCTCAGTTGATTCATCGTTGGGGCAAACCAGAGTTGGATCTCATGGCGTCTCGCCAGAACGGCAAGCTTCCTTGTTACGGATCCAGGTCCAGGGACCCAGAAGCGACGCTGATAGATGCTCTAGCAGCGCCTTGGTTCTTCAACCTGGCTTATGTGTTTCCACCATTTCCTCTGCTCCCTCGACTGATTGCCAAAATCAAACAGGAGAGAGCATCGGTGATTCTGATAGCACCTGCGTGGCCACGCAGGACTTGGTATGCAGACCTAGTGGACATGTCATCCTTTCCACCATGGACTCTGCCTCTAAGACAGGACCTTCTGATACAAGGTCCTTTCAATCATCCAAATCTAATTTCTCTGAGACTGCATGGAGATTGAACGCTTGATCCTATCAAAGCGTGGCTTCTCCGAGTCAGTCATTGATACTTTAATACAGGCACGAAAGCCTGTTACCAGGAAAATCTACCACAAGATATGGAGTAAATATCTTTATTGGTGTGAATCCAAGAATTACTCATGGAGTAAGGTTAGGATTCCTAGAATATTGTCTTTCTCCAACATAGGTGTGTCCGGTCCACGGCGTCATCCTTACTTGTGGGATATTCTCTTCCCCAACAGGAAATGGCAAAGAGCCCAGCAAAGCTGGTCACATGATCCCTCCTAGGCTCCGCCTTCCCCAGTCATTCTCTTTGCCGTTGTACAGGCAACATCTCCACGGAGATGGCTTAGAGTTTTTTAGTGTTTAACTGTAGTTTTTATTATTCAATCAAGAGTTTGTTATTTTAAAATAGTGCTGGTATGTACTATTTACTCTGAAACAGAAAAGAGATGAAGATTTCTGTTTGTAAGAGGAAAATGATTTTAGCAACCGTTACTAAAATCGATGGCTGTTCCACACAGGACTGTTGAGAGGAATTAACTTCAGTTGGGGGAACAGTGAGCAGACTTTTGCTGCTTGAGGTATGACACATTCTAACAAGACGATGTAATGCTGGAAGCTGTCATTTTCCCTATGGGATCCGGTAAGCCATTTTTATTACAGAAAGAAAAAAAGGGCTTCACAAGGGCTTTCTAAGACTGTAGACATTTTCTGGGCTAAATCGATTTATATTTTATACTCCATAGCCTTGAGGAATTATTTTAATCTTGGGAATTATGTAAAATAACCGGCAGGCACTGTATTGGACACCTTATTCTCTAGGGGCTTTCCCTAATCATAGGCAGAGTCTCATTTTCGCGCCTTGTTTTTGAGAAGCATGACATGCAGATGCATGTGTGAGGAGCTCTGATACATAGAAAAGACTTTCTGAAGGCGTCATTTGGTATCGTATTCCCCTTTGGGCTTGGTTGGGTCTCAGCAAAGCAGATACCAGGGACTGTAAAGGGGTTAAATATAAAAACGGCTCCGGTTCCGTTATTTTAAGGGTTAAAGCTTCCAAATTTGGTGTGCAATACTTTTAAGGCTTTAAGACACTGTGGTGAAATTTTGGTGAATTTTGAACAATTCCTTCATACTTTTTCGCAATTGCAGTAATAAAGTGTGTTCAGTTTAAAATTTAAAGTGACAGTAACGGTTTATTTTAAAACGTTTTTTGTACTTTGTTATCAAGTTTTTGCCTGTTTAACATGTCTGAACTACCAGATAGCCTGTGTTCTGAATGTGGGGAAGCCAAGGTTCCTTCTCATTTAAATAGATGTGATTTATGTGACACAAAATTTAGAGAAAATGATGCCCAAGATGATTCCTCAAGTGAGGGGAGTAAGCATGGTACTGCATCATCCCCTCCTTCGTCTACACCAGTCTTGCCCACACAGGAGGCCCCTAGTACATCTAGCGCGCCAATACTCCTTACTATGCAACAATTAACGGCTGTAATGGATAATTCTATCAAAAACATTTTAGCCAAAATGCCCACTTATCAGCGAAAGCGCGACTGCTCTGTTTTAGAAAATACTGAAGAGCATGAGGACGCTGATGATATTGGTTCTGAAGGGCCCCTACACCAGTCTGAGGGGGCCAGGGAGGTTTTGTCTGAGGGAGAAATTTCAGATTCAGGGAAAATTTCTCAACAAGCTGAACCTGATGTGATTACATTTAAATTTAAATTGGAACATCTCCGCGCTCTGCTTAAGGAGGTGTTATCCACTCTGGATGATTGTGAAAATTTGGTCATTCCAGAGAAACTATGTAAAATGGACAAGTTCCTAGAGGTCCCGGGGCCCCCCGAAGCTTTTCCTATACCCAAGCGGGTGGCGGACATTGTAAATAAAGAATGGGAAAGGCCCGGTATACCTTTCGTCCCTCCCCCCATATTTAAAAAATTGTTTCCTATGGTCGACCCCAGAAAGGACTTATGGCAGACAGTCCCCAAGGTCGAGGGGGCGGTTTCTACTCTAAACAAACGCACCACTATACCCATAGAAGATAGTTGTGCTTTCAAAGATCCTATGGATAAAAAATTAGAAGGTTTGCTTAAAAAGATGTTTGTTCAGCAAGGTTACCTTCTACAACCAATTTCATGCATTGTTCCTGTCACTACAGCCGCGTGTTTCTGGTTCGATGAGCTAGAAAAGGCGATCAATAATAATTCTTCTTCTTATGAGGAGATTATGGACAGAATTCGTGCTCTCAAATTGGCTAATTCTTTCACCCTAGATGCCACTTTGCAATTGGCTAGGTTAGCGGCGAAAAATTCTGGTTTTGCTATTGTGGCGCGCAGAGCGCTTTGGTTAAAATCTTGGTCAGCGGATGCGTCTTCCAAGAACAAATTGCTTAACATTCCTTTCAAGGGGAAAACGCTGTTTGGCCCTGACTTGAAAGAGATTATCTCTGATATCACTGGGGGCAAGGGCCACGCCCTTCCTCAGGATAGGTCTTTCAAGGCCAAAAATAAACCTAATTTTCGTCCCTTTCGCAGAAACGGACCAGCCCCAAGTGCTACGTCCTCTAAGCAAGAGGGTAATACTTCTCAAGCCAAGCCAGCCTGGAGACCAATGCAAGGCTGGAACAAAGGAAAGCAGGCCAAGAAACCTGCCACTGCTACCAAGACAGCATGAGATGTTGGCCCCCGATCCGGGACCGGATCTGGTGGGGGGCAGACTCTCTCTCTTCGCTCAGGCTTGGGCAAGAGATGTTCTGGATCCTTGGGCGCTAGAAATAGTCTCCCAAGGTTATCTTCTGGAATTCAAGGGGCTTCCCCCAAGGGGGAGGTTCCACAGGTCTCAATTGTCTTCAGACCACATAAAAAAACAGGCATTCTTACATTGTGTAGAAGACCTGTTAAAAATGGGAGTGATTCATCCTGTTCCATTAGGAGAACAAGGGATGGGGTTCTACTCCAATCTGTTCGTAGTTCCCAAAAAAGAGGGAACATTCAGACCAATCTTAGATCTCAAGATCCTAAACAAGTTTCTCAAGGTTCCATTGTTCAAAATGGAAACCATTCGAACTATTCTTCCTTCCATCCAGGAAGGTCAATTCATGACCACGGTGGATTAAAGGATGCGTATCTACATATTCCTATCCACAAGGAACATCATCGGTTCCTAAGGTTCGCATTCCTGGACAAGCATTACCAGTTTGTGGCACTTCCGTTCGGATTAGCCACTGCTCCAAGGATTTTCACAAAGGTACTAGGGTCCCTTCTAGCGGTGCTAAGACCAAGGGGCATTGCAGTAGTACCTTACTTGGACGACATTCTGATTCAAGCGTCGTCCCTTCCTCAAGCAAAGGCTCACACGGACATTGTCCTGGCCTTTCTCAGATCTCACGGGTGGAAAGTGAACGCAGAAAAAAGTTCTCTGTCTCCGTCAACAAGGGTTCCCTTCTTGGGAACAATAATAGACTCCTTAGAAATGAGGATTTTTCTGACAGAGGCCAGAAAATCAAAACTTCTGAACTCTTGTCAAATACTTCATTCTGTTCCTCTTCCTTCCATAGCGCAGTGCATGGAAGTAATAGGTTTGATGGTAGCGGCAATGGACATAGTTCCTTTTGCACGCATTCATCTAAGACCATTACAACTGTGCATGCTCAGTCAGTGGAATGGGGACTATACAGACTTGTCTCCGACGATACAAGTAAATCAGAGGACAGAGATTCACTCCGTTGGTGGCTGTCCCTGGACAACCTGTCACAGGGGATGAGCTTCCGCAGACCAGAGTGGGTCATTGTCACGACCGACGCCAGTCTGGTGGGCTGGGGCGCG
The DNA here is from genome assembly GCF_027579735.1 of Bombina bombina. NCBI lineage: Eukaryota > Metazoa > Chordata > Amphibia > Anura > Bombinatoridae > Bombina > Bombina bombina. The sequence goes on from NC_069503.1 coordinate 64,410,933, forward strand.
GTCTGGGGACCCCTGAAAGCTCAGGGTCTTTGGTCTCGGGAAGAATCTCTTCTACCGATAAATATTCTGGAACTGAGAGCGATACTCAATGCTCTCAAGGCTTGGCCTCAGCTAGCAAAGGCCAAGTTCATACGGTTTCAATCAGACAACATGACGACTATTGCGTACATCAACCATCAGGGGGAACAAGGAGTTCCCTGGCGATGGAAGAAGTGACCAAAATCATTCAATGGGCGGAGACTCACTCCTGCCACTTGTCTGCAATCCACATCCCAGGAGTGGAAAATTGGGAAGCGGATTTTCTGAGTCGTCAGACATTTCATCCGGGGGAGTGGGAACTCCATCCGGAAATCTTTGCCCAAATCACTCAATTGTGGGGCATTCCAGACATGGATCTGATGGCCTCTCGTCAGAACTTCAAGGTTCCTTGCTACGGGTCCAGATCCAGGGATCCCAAGGCGACTCTAGTAGATGCACTAGTAGCACCTTGGACCTTCAAACTAGCTTATGTATTCCCGCCGTTTCCTCTCATCCCCAGGCTGGTAGCCAGGATCAATCAGGAGAGAGCATCGGTGATCTTGATAGCTCCTGCGTGGCCACGCAGGACTTGGCATCGGCTCCACCATGGAAGCTACCTTTGAGAAGAGACCTTCTTGTTCAAGGTCCGTTCGAACATCCGAATCTGGTCTCACTCCAACTGACTGCTTGGAGATTGAACGCTTGATCTTATCAAAGCGAGGGTTCTCAGATTCTGTCATTGATACTCTTGTTCAGGCCAGAAAGCCTGTAACTAGAAAAATTTACCACAAAATATGGAAAAAATATATCTGTTGGTGTGAATCTATAGGATTCCCTTGGGACAAGGTAAAAATTCCTAAGATTCTATCCTTCCTTCAAGAAGGTTTGGAGAAAGGATTATCTGCTAGTTCCTTGAAGGGACAGATTTCTGCCTTGTCTGTGTTACTTCACAAAAAACTGGCGGCTGTGCCAGATGTTCAAGCCTTTGTTCAGGCTCTGGTTAGAATCAAGCCTGTTTACAAACCTTTGACTCCTCCTTGGAGTCTCAATTTAGTTCTTTCAGTTCTTCAGGGGGTTCCGTTTGAACCCTTACATTCCGTTGATATTAAGTTATTATCTTGGAAAGTTTTGTTTTTGGTTGCAATTTCTTCTGCTAGAAGAGTTTCAGAATTATCTGCTCTGCAGTGTTCTCCTCCTTATCTGGTGTTCCATGCAGATAAGGTGGTTTTACGTACTAAACCTGGTTTTCTTCCGAAAGTTGTTTCTAACAAAAACATTAACCAGGAGATAGTCGTGCCTTCTTTGTGTCCGAATCCAGTTTCAAAGAAGGAACGTTTGTTGCACAATTTGGATGTTGTTCGTGCTCTAAAATTCTATTTAGATGCTACAAAGGATTTTAGACAAACATCTTCCTTGTTTGTTGTTTATTCTGGTAAAAGGAGAGGTCAAAAAGCAACTTCTACCTCTCTCTCTTTTTGGATTAAAAGCATCATCAGATTGGCTTACGAGACTGCCGGACGGCAGCCTCCTGAAAGAATCACAGCTCATTCCACTAGGGCTGTGGCTTCCACATGGGCCTTCAAGAACGAGGCTTCTGTTGATCAGATATGTAGGGCAGCGACTTGGTCTTCACTGCACACTTCTACTAAATTTTACAAGTTCGATACTTTTGCTTCTTCTGAGGTTATTTTTGGGAGAAAGGTTTTGCAAGCCGTGGTGCCTTCCATCTAGGTGACCTGATTTGCTCCCTCCCTTCATCCGTGTCCTAAAGCTTTGGTATTGGTTCCCACAAGTAAGGATGACGCCGTGGACCGGACACACCTATGTTGGAGAAAACAGAATTTATGTTTACCTGATAAATTACTTTCTCCAACGGTGTGTCCGGTCCACGGCCCGCCCTGGTTTTTTAATCAGGTCTGATAATTTATTTTCTTTAACTACAGTCACCACGGTATCATATGGTTTCTCCTATGCAAATATTCCTCCTTTACGTCGGTCGAATGACTGGGGAAGGCGGAGCCTAGGAGGGATCATGTGACCAGCTTTGCTGGGCTCTTTGCCATTTCCTGTTGGGGAAGAGAATATCCCACAAGTAAGGATGACGCCGTGGACCGGACTCACCGTTGGAGAAAGTAATTTATCAGGTAAACATAAATTCTGTTTTTCTCCAAGAGGGCTTGGACAAAGGATTATCAGCTAGTTCCTTAAAGGGACAGATTTCTGCTCTGTCTATTCTTTTGCACAAGCGTCTGGCAGAGGTTCCAGACGTCCAGGCATTTTGCCAGGCTTTGGTTAGAATTAAGCCTGTGTTTAAACCTGTTGCTCCCCCGTGGAGCTTAAACTTGGTTCTTAAGGTTCTTCAAGGAGTTCCGTTTGAACCCCTTCATTCCATTGATATTAAACTTTTATCTTGGAAAGTTCTGTTTTTGATGGCTATTTCCTCGGCTCGGAGAGTCTCTGAGCTATCTGCCTTACAATGTGATTCTCCTTATCTGATTTTTCATGCAGATAAGGTAGTTCTGCGTACCAAACCTGGGTTTTTACCTAAGGTGGTTTCTAACAAGAATATCAATCAAGAGATTGTTGTTCCATCGTTGTGCCCTAATCCTTCTTCAAAGAAGGAACGTCTTTTACATAATCTGGACGTAGTCCTTGCCTTGAAGTTTTACTTACAAGCTACTAAAGATTTTCGTCAAACATCTTCCCTGTTTGTCGTTTACTCTGGACAGAGGAGAGGTCAAAAAGCTTCGGCAACCTCTCTTTCCTTTTGGCTTCGGAGCGTAATACGCCTAGCCTATGAGACTGCTGGACAGCAGCCCCCTGAAAGGATTACAGCTCATTCTACTAGAGCTGTGGCTTCCACCTGGGCCTTCAAAAATGAGGCCTCTGTTGAACAGATTTGCAAGGCTGCGACTTGGTCTTCGCTTCACACTTTTTCAAAATTTTACAAATTTGATACTTTTGCTTCTTTGGAGGCTGTGTTTGGGAGAAAGGTTCTTCAGGCAGTGGTTCCTTCCGCTTAATCCTGCCTTGTCCCTCCCATCATCCGTGTACTTTAGCTTTGGTATTGGTATCCCACAAGTAATGGATGATCTGTGGACTGGATACACTTAACAAGAGAAAACATAATTTATGCTTACCTGATAAATTTATTTCTCTTGTAGTGTATCCAGTCCACGGCCCGCCCTGTCCTTTTAAGGCAGGTCTAAATTTTAATTAAACTACAGTCACCACTGCACCCTATGGTTTCTCCTTTCTCTGTTTGTTTTCGGTCGAATGACTGGATATGACAGTTAGGGGAGGAGCTATATAGCAGCTCTGCTGTGGGTGATCCTCTTGCAACTTCCTGTTGGGAAGGAGAATATCCCACAAGTAATGGATAATCCATGGACTGGATACACTACAAGAGAAATAAATTTATCAGGTAAGCATAAATTATGTTTTTTCAATTGACTGTTTTTTTAAATTCGCGGGCAGAATTAGGCTAGCGAGGGCGCAAAATGCCAAAGTTTATTGCTTCATTCTTGGTGCAAGATTTTTTGCCGCAAAATTATGTTCATTGATGCAAATTCGTCATTTCCGGCATCTTAGTCGACGCCGAGTCCTTCACAAGGTTGTGTCATCTATGACTCGAGTGTGTCATTTCCGTATGTTTTTGGTACTAAAACATTTTTGTGTTTGTTGTGCGTGCGTCATACTTGGCGCCAAATATTTTCATTATTTTAAACCCCATTCCTATATGCCTCTTGCCTTTTTTTCTCTATCAGAGGGCTATGCTGTTTGCATTTTTTCCCCATTCCTGAAACTGCCATATAAGGAAATTGATAATTTTTCTTTATATGTTGTTTTTTATCTTACATTTGCAAGATGTCTCAATCTGATCCTGTCTCAGAAATCACTGTTGGAACCCTGCTGACTGATAACAGTTCTACCAAAGCTAAGTACATTTGTTGTAATCTTGTGGAGATTATATCTCCAGCTGTGGTTTGTAATAAATTGTCATGATAAACTTTTACATGCAGAGAATATGTCCATCAGTAAATAGTACATTGCATGTTGCTGTTCCTTTAACATCTAATGTACAAAATATATCTGTGAATTTATAAGAATTTATTGCTGATTCTATTCAGAAGGCTTTGTCTAACATTCCGCCTTCTAATTAATGTAAAGGTCTTTTAAAACTTCTCATAAAGTTGATGAAATTTCAAATAACCGACAACATACTGAATTATCCTCCTCTGATGAGGATCTGTCTTATTCAGAAGATCCTTCCTCAGATATTGACACTAACAAATCTACTTATTTATTTAAAATGTAGTACATTCGTTCTTTGTTAAAGAAGTGTTGATTATATTGGATTGAGGAGACTAGACCTCTTAATATTAAAACTAGTAAAATGTTTAAATTCTGTTTTTAAACCTCCTGTTATTTTTCCAGAGGTTTTTCCAGTTCCTGATGCTATTTCTGATATGATTTCTAAGGAATGGAATAAGCCTGGTACTTCTTTTATTCCTTCTTTAAAGTTTTTAAAAAAAAAAAAAAAAAAACGAATCGTATCCTTTGCCAGCAGTTACATTGGAGTTTTGGGAAAAGATCCCCAAAGTTGTTGGGGCTATCTCTACTCTTGCTTAGCGTACTACTATTCCTATGGAAGATAGTACTTCTTTTTTAAGATCCTTTAGATAGGAAACTTGAATCGTATCTAAAGAAAGCTTATTTATATTCGGGTCATCTTCTCAAGCCTGCATTTTCTTTGGCTGATGTTGCAGCTGCATCAACTTTTTGGTTGAAAAATTAGCGCAACAAGAATTAGATTATGATTTGTCTAGCATTGTTCGCTTGCTTCAACATGCTAATCAGTTTATTTGTGATGCCATTTTTGCATCAAAATTGATTTTAAATCTATGTCTTTAGCTATTTTATCTAGAAGAGCTTTGTGGCTTAAATCTTGGAATACTGACATGACTTCTAAGTCCAGATTGCTATCTCTTTCTTTACAAAGTAATAAGTTATTTGGGTCTCAATTGATTTTGATTATCTCAACTGTCACTGGGGGAAGGGAGTTTTTTGCCTTATGATAAGACTTAAGGGTAAATCTAAAGCTTCTAACCGTTTTCGTTCCTTTTGACTAAATAAGGAACAGAAACCTATTCCTTCCCCCAAGGTATCTATTTCCAGTTGGAAATTCTCTTCAAATTGGATTAAATCCAAGCCTTTTAAGGAACCAAAGCCAGCCCCTAAGTCCGCATGTAGGTGCGGCCCTCATTCCATCTCAGCTGGTAGGGGGCAGATTAAGATTTCTCAGGGGTATCGAATAGGATTCAGAGTAAGACCTGCTGTGAGAAGATATTTTCTCTCACGCATTCCAGCAAATCAAGTAAAGGCTCAGACTTTCTTGAAGTGTGTTTCAGACCTGGAGTTTCAGGGGTAATCAGGTCAGTTCCGTTTAAGGAACAGGATTTGGGGTTTTATTCAAATCTATTCATTGTCCCAAAGAAAGGAAATTCATGCAGGCCAGTTCTGGATCTGAATTTTTTTTAATCTTTATGTAAGAGTACCAACTTTCAAATGGTGATTATAAGGACTATTCTGCCTTTTGTTCAGTAACGGCATTATATGTTCACCATAGACTTACAGGGTGCATATCTTCATATTCTGATTCATCCAGCTCATTTTCAGTTTCTGAGATTCTCTTTTCTAGACAAGCTTTACCAACTTGTCGCTTTTCCTTTTGGCCTAGTGACAGCTCTAAGAATCTTTTCTAAGGTTCTTGGTGCCCTACTCTCTGTAATCAGAGAGCGGGATATTGCTGTGTTTCCATATTTGGACGATTTCTTGGTATTATCTCAGTCTTTATATTCTACAGAATCTTACACGAATCAACTAGTGTTGTTTCTTTGAAAACGTGGTTGGAGGATCAATTTACTAAAAAGTTCTTTGATTCCTCAGACAAGGGTCACCTTTTTTGGTTTCCAGATAGATTCAGTGTCCATGACTCTGTCTCTAACAGACGAGAGACGTTTTGAATTGGTTGCAGCCTGTCGGAACCTTCAGTCTCAGTCATTCCCTTCAGTAGCTATGTGCATGGAAGTTTTAGGTCTCATGACTGCAGCATCGGATGCAATCCCCTTTTGCTCGTTTTCATATGAGACCTCTCCAGCTTTGTGTGCTGAACCAATAGTGCAGGGTTTTTTCAAGGATATCACAATTTATAGCCTTAAATCCTAATGTTCGACTATCTCTGACTTGGTGGTTAAATCACCATCATATAGTTCTAGGGGCCTCTTTTGTTTGTCCAACCTGGACTGTGATCTCAACAGATGCGAGTCTTTCAGGTTGGGGAGTTGTTTGGGGATCTCTGACAGTGCAAGGGGTTTGGAACTCTCAAGAGGCGAGATTACCAATCAATATTTTGGAACTCCTTGTGATTTTCAGGGCTCTTTAGATTTGGCCTCTGTTGAAGAGAGAATCGTTCTTTTGTTTTCAGACAGACAGTATCACAACTGTGGCATTTGTGAATAATCAGGATGGGTCTTATAGTCCTTAAGCTATGAAAGAAGTATCCTGGATTCTTGCTTGGGCGGATTCCAGCTCCTGTCTAATTTCTGTGTTCATATCCCAGGTATAGACAATTGGAAAGCAGATTATTTCAGCCGTCAGACTTTACATCCGGGGGAGTAGTCCCTCCATCCAGATGTGTTTTATCAGGTTGTTCAGATGTGGGGTCTTTCAGAAATGGATCTGATGGCTTCTCATCTAAACAAGAAACTTCCCAGGTACCTGTCCAGGTCCAGGGATCCTCAGGCGGAAGCAGTGGATGTGTTGACACTTCCTTGGTGTTATCAACCTGCTTATATTTTTTCCCGCCTTTAGTTTTTCTTCCAAGAGTGATCTTCAAAATCATCATGGACCATTTGTTTGTGCTGCTGGTGGCTCCAGCATGGCCTCACAAGTTTTGGTATGCGGATCTTATTCGGATATCCAGTTGCCAACCTTGGCCACTTCCATTAAGGCCGGACCCTCTATTTCAAGGTCCATTTTTTTCCATCAGGATTTCAAATCTGAAGGTATGGAAATTGAACGCTTAGTGCTTAGTCATAGAGGTTTCTCTGTCTTTGTGATTAATACTGTGTTGCAGGCTCGTAAATCTGTTTCTAGAAACATTTATTATTGAGTTTGGAAGACTGACATTTCATGGTGTTTCTCTCATGAATTCTCTTGGCATTCTTTTAGAATTCCTAGAATTTTACAGTTTCTTCAGGATAGTTTGGATAAGGGTTTGTCTGCAAGTTCCTTGAAGGGACAAATCTCTGCTCTTTCTGTTTTATTTCACAGGAAGATTGCTAAGCTTCCTGATATTCACTGTTTTGTTAAGGCTTTGGTTCATATCAAGCCTGTCATTTAATCAATCTCTCCTTCTTGGAGTTTTAATTTGGCTTTACAGGCTCCTCCATTTGAGCCTATGCATTCTTTGGACATTTAAATACTTTCTTGGAAAGTGTTGTTTCTTTTGGTCATCTCTTCTGCTAGAAGAGTTTAAGGCAGTTTTGCAGACTTCATTTAAATTCTTATCTAAGGTTGTGAATTCTAACAACATTAAAACAGAAATTATTGTCCTTTCCTTGTGTCCTAATCCTAAGAATTCTTTGAATGTGGTAAGAGCTTTGAAATATTTTGTTGAAGCTACTAAAGATTTCAGGAAGACTTCTAGTCTATTTATTATCTTTTCTGGTTCCAGGAAAGGTCAGAAGGCTTCTGCCATTTCTTTGGCATTGTGGTTAACACTTTTGACTCATCACGCTTATGTCAGGGTGCCAGGAATCAGACTGAGACGAGAAGTGCAAAAATAATCACACCTTTATTAATAACAAAAAAATAATAAAAAGTCCACAAGTCAAATAACAAGCCAGGAGTCAAAACTAGAGCTGGTAGTTAGACGAGCCGAGTCAGGAGCCAAAGCGAATAGTGAGACGAGCCGGAATCAGGAACAAGGAAAACAGCAGAGACAGGAACAAGCCAGGGATCAGGAACAAGGAAGGACGTCAGACAGCCAGGTAATACACAGGAACTCTCACAAACAGGTCTGAGACAACGCAAAGCCAAAGCATACTGAACAGAGGCCCTTTAAATAATAAGTGATGACATCACAATTCATAGACTGCATCCTGTCTCACACAGATGATGCACACCAGTATGGCCATACAATGAAGTGCAGAAAATGAGCAGCATCCCCCACAATGCACCATAGTCAGCAAGAGAGGTGAATAAAATGGCTGCCAGCAGCACATGGCAAACAAAACAGGGAAAAAACCCTGACAGTACCCTCCCCACAACGACCCCTCCCCCACAAGAGGACAAAAGGCTTATTGGGGAAACGGGCATGGAAGGCACAGAGGAGGGCAAGAGCATGAACATCAGAGGAGGGAACCCAAGAATGCTCCTCCGGACCATAGACCCTCCAGTGAACCAAATACTGTACACGGCCCCTGGACATTCGAGAGTCAATAATGCTGCTGACCTCATACTCCTAATGGTTGTCAACAAAGATAGGACGGGGACGAGGCAACACAGTGTTAAACCAATTACAAACCAATGGTTTCAAGAGGGAGACATGAAAAACATTGGAGATGCGCATTGCAGGAGGAAGGTCAAGAGCGTAGGCCACAGGATTGACCCGTTGGAGTATTCGAAAAGGACCAACATAACGGGGAGCCAGTTTATTGGAAGGCACATGAAGGATCAAGTTGCAGGGGGAAAAGCCAAACTCTCTCACCAACCTGGTAGGAAGGCGCGGGCATACGCCTACGATCAGCCTGGAACTTTTTGGTGCTGCATGGAATGATGAAGGCAATCCTGAATCTGCACCCACGTGGAACAGAGTTGCCAGAGATGCTCCTCCAAAGCCGGAATACCCTGAGACATGAATGAATTGGGCAACAAGGATGGTTGAAACCCATAATTTGCCATGAACGGGGATAACTTGGAGGAAGCATTAATAGCACTATTACAAGCGATCTCTGCCCAAGGTAACAGTTCAGACCAATTGTTGTGGTGATCTGAGACATAGCAATGGAGGAACTGTTCCAGAGCTTGATTAGACCGTTCCGCAGCCCCATTGGATTGAGGGTGATATGCCGAGGAGAAGGAAAGCTGGATCCCCATTTGAGCACAAAAGGAACGCCAAAATCTGGAGACAAACTGGCTACCCCAGTCCGACACTATCTCCTTGGGTAACCCATGTAAACGGAAGACCTCCCGGGCAAAAATTGAAGCAAGCTCCTGAGCAGTAGGCAACTTCATCAAGGGAATGCAATGTGACATTTTAGAAAAACGGTCAACCACCGTAAGGATAACAGTATTGCCATTGGAAACAGGGAGCTTGACAATTAAGTCCATGGAAAGATGTGTCCAAGGACGCTCACCATTAGCAATAGGTTGAAGAAGTCCCACAGGAAGACGTCGAGGAGTCTTATTCTGTGCACAAACTGAGCAGGAGGCAACATACGCAGCAACATCAGAATGAAGACCTGGCCACCAGAATTGTCGAGTGACAGACCAAATCATTTGGTTCTTGCCTGGGTGACCTGCGGCTTTAGGATAGTGGTAAGTGTGCAAAGGTTTAGTTTGAAGATTCTCAGGAACAAAACACTTAATACTAGGTTTTTCAGGAGGTGCATTAGTTTGTGCAGCCAGGATCTCCTCCCCAAGGGAGAAGTCAAATTAGTACATATGGTAGCTAAAATATGGTCAGGAGGTATAACAGGAGTAGGTACAGACTCCTCCTTGGACAGAGGTGAAAATTGTCGAGAGAGGGCATCAGCCCTAACATTCTTACTACCAGGCAGGTAGGAGACCAAATAATTAAACCAAGACAAAAAATAGCGCCCATCTGGCCTGTCGGGGGGGACAAACGTTTTGCTTCAGATAGATAAGTTAAATTCTTGTGGTCAGTAAGAATGAGCACTGGCACGCTAGTACCCTCGAGAAGATGCCTCCATTCTTTGAGTGCCAAAATTATGGCCAGTAATTCGCTTTCACCAATTTCATAATTGCACTCCGCTAGAGACAATTTCTTAGAGAAGAAACCACACGGATGCAAGGAACCGTGAGGCGTAGGACGTTGAGACAAGAGGGCACCTACTCCAGTCTCAGACGCATCGACCTCAAGAATGAAAGGCAAGACAGGGTTAGGATGAGCCAGAACTGGAGCGGCAGCAAAGGCAGTCTTAAGACTATCAAAGGCCTTAATGGCAGTAGGTGACCAATGGAGTGGATCATTCTCTTTACGGGCCATGTCTGTGATAGGTTTGACCAAGGAAGAAAAGTTTTTAATAAACTTTCTATAGTAATTGGTGAACCCCAAAAAACATTGAATAGACCGAAGACCAACTGGGCGAGGCCACTGCAGAACTGCAGATAACTTGCCAGGATCCATGGAGAACTCTGCAACAGAGATAACATAACCTAGGAAGGTTACTTGAGTCTGATGGAACTCACATTTCTTGAGTTTACAAAACAGGCCATTTTCACGTAGTCTTTGAAGAACTTGTGTAACATCAGAACGATGAGCCTCAAGTGTGGGTGAGTGTATGAGGATGTCGTCTAAGAACACCACAACACACTGTTGCAATATATCTCGTAGGACATCATTAATAAATTCCTGGAAAACAGCAGGAGCATTACATAGGCCAAAGGGCATTACAAGATACTCATAATGCCCGCTCCTGGTGTTAAACGCTGTTTTCCATTCGTGGCCCTCCTTGATCCTAACGAGATTGTACGCTCCTCTCTAATCAAGTTTAGTAAAGACCGTAGCTCCCTTGAGGCGGTCAAAGAGTTCCGTAATGAGTGTAATAGGGTAAGCATTCTTAATGGTAAGACAATTAAGACACCTATAATTGATGCATGGTATTAACTTGCCACCCTTTTTCTTCACAAAGAAGAAGCCAGCCCCTGCAGGAGAGCAGGATTTGCGGATGATCCCCCGCGACAGAGCATCGGCAACATACTCCTCCATAGCACAATTCTCTGCAACAGACAGAGGGTAAACCCGGCCCCGAGGAGGAATGGCTCTGGGTTGCAGGTCTATGGCACAATCGTAAGACCGGTAAGGAGGCAACGTACCGGCACGCACCTTGTCAAAAACGTCTAGGAACTCTTGGTACTCCTCTGGCAATTGAGATACCAAAGAAGTGCACAAGACTTACACTGGTTTCCGAAGACAAGTGGAAATACATTGCGGGGACCACGACAAAATTGCAGACCTGCGTCAGTCGAGACTGGGATTGTGCTTTTGGAGCCAGGGATAACCCAGAACAACCGGAAAATGCTGAGAGTTTATCACCTGGAACTGGAGTGTTTCAAAATGGAGATCCCCAACAGCCGTGGACAACGGAGCAGTTTCATGAGTAACGAGTGCGGGCTGAAGGGGCCTGCCATCAAAGGCCTCAATAGCAAGCGGAACGGACTGAGGCAAAACAGGAATGGAGTGCTTTGATACAAAAGCACTGTCAATGAAATAGCCCGCAGCACCGGAGTCAACAAGAGCCTGGGTTACTATGAAGGAGTCCACCCAGGAAAGGACAACCGTGACCAAAGGTTTCTCCTTAAGCGGTTCCGGGGACGAGGATAAACCAACCAAGGTCTGCCCCCGACAGGACCTTAGGTGTGAGCGTTTCCCAGCTGTGTAGGACAAGACTTCAAAAGGTGGCCCTGTAACCCACAATAGAGGCAGATCACCTCCCTCCTCCTAAAGGCCCTCTCTGCCACGGAGAGACGTGTGAATCCCAACTGCATCGGCTCAGCAGTACCTGGTGACTCTGGACCAGGAGGCATGGGAGGAGAAGGAGGCATGGGTGTGAATGAACACGTAGGAGACAACGGAACAAGCGCTCCTTGAAAGAGGGCCTCTCTCTGAGTCTGATGTCAATCAGGATAAAAAAAGACACCAATGCCTCGAGATCCTCTAGTAAATCTCTGGCAGCAACTTCGTCTTTAATCGCATCAGAGAGCCCATGAAAGAAGGCGGCAACAAGGGTTTCATTGTTCCAACCAACCTCTGCGGCAAGCGTACGGAACTCAATAGCATACTGAGCAACAGATCTTGTACCTTGCTGAATGGACATGAGTCGTTTAGCAGCAGAGGAGGAGCAAGCCGGAACATTGAGCTGGAACATCAAATACCCTTCGAAAGGAGGCCACAAATTCAGGGTAGTTTGAAATCACAGGTTTATTAGTCTCCCACAAGGGATTAGCCCACCTGGTTAAAAAACCCTCTGCACTAAATAGGATCACCTCCATATCGCTGAGGTAGAGGTGCAGAACCGGACATGCTCCTGGTAGGACTAGGTGCAGCAGCGGAAATAGTAGCAGCCATAACTTGTGGGACACTTTGGTCCAAATGTGCAGTGCGAGTCAGCAGGGTTTGCAGGGTAGTGCAAATTGATCCAAGCGGTGATCCTGTTCATCCATCCTGGAAATGATGGCACGTAAAGGTGGATTATTAGCACCATCAGGATTCATGGCCTTTGCGTAATGTCAGGGTGCCAGGAATCAGACTGAGATGAGAAGTGCAAAAATAATCACACCTTTATTAATAATAAAAAGTCCACAAGTCAAATAACAAGCCAGGAGTCAAAACCAGAGCTGGTAGTCAGACGAGCCGAGTCAGGAGCCAAAGCGAATAGTCAGACGAGCCAGAATCAGGAAGAAGGAAAACAGCAGAGACAGGAACAAGCCAGGGATCAGGAACAAGGAAGGACGTCAGACAGCCAGGTAATACACAGGAACTCTCACAAACAGGTCTGAGACAACGCAAAGCCAAAGCATACTGAACAGAGGCCCTTTAAATAATAAGTGATGACATCACAATTCTGAGACTGCATCCTGTCTCACACAGATGATGCACACCAGTATGGCCATAAAATGAAGTGCAGGAAATGAGCAGCATCCCCCACAATGCACCATAGTCAGCAAGAGAGGTGAATAAAATGGCTGCCAGCAGCACATGGCAAATAAAACAGGGAAAAAACCCTGACAGTACCCTCCCCACAATGACCCCTCCCCCGTGGGACGACAAAAGGCTTATTGGGGAAATGGGCATGGAAGGCACAGAGGAGGGTGGGAGCATGAACATCAGAGGAGGGAACCCAAGAACGCTCCTCCGGACCGTAGACCCTCCAGTGAACCAAATACTGTACACGGCCCCTGGACATACGAGAGTCAATAATGCTGCTGACCTCATACTCCTCATGGTTGTCAACAAAGATAGGATGGGGACGAGGCAACACAGTGGTAAACAGATTACAAACCAATGGTTTCAAGAGGGAGACATGAAAAACATTGGAGATGCACATTGCAGGAGGAAGGTCAAGAGCGTAGGCCACAGGATTGACCCATCGGAGTATTCGAAAAGGACCAACATAACGGGGAGCCAGTTTATTGGAAGGCACACGAAGGTCCAAGTTGCGGCAGGACAGCCAAACTCTCTCACCAACCTCATAGGAAGGCGCGGGCAGACGCCTACGATCAGCCTGAAACTTTTGGCGCTGCATAGAACGATGAAGGCAATAGTGAATCTGCACCCACGTGGGACGGAGTTGCCAGAGATGCTCCTCCAAAGCCGGAATACCCTGAGTCATGAATGAATCGGGCAACAAGGATGGTTGAAACCGATAATTCGCCATGAACAGGGATAACTTGGAAGAAGCATTAATAGCACTATTACGAGCAAACTCTGCCCAAGGTAACAGTTCAGACCAATTATAATACACAGGAACTCTCACAAAAAGGTCTGAGACAACGCAAAGGCAAAGCATACTGAACAGAGGCCCTTTAAATAGTAAGTGATGACATCACAAATCTGAGACTGCATCCTGTCTCACACAGATAATGCACACCAGTCTGGCCATAAAAGGAAGTGCAGAAAATGAGCAGCATCCCTCACAATGCACCATTGTCAGCAAGAGAGGTAAGTAAAATGGCTGCCAGCAGCACATGGTAAACAAAACCCTGATAGCTTATTTGGAGTCGGGTAAGGCCCCGCCTCAAAGAATTACAGCTCATTCTACTAGGTCAGTCTCCACTTCATGGGCTTTTAAGAATGAAGCTTCAGTTGATTAGATTTGCAAAGCAGCAACTTGGTCTTCTTTGCATACATTTACTAAATTCTACCATTTTGATGTATTTGCTTCTTCGAAAGCAGTTTTTGGTAGAAAAGTTCTTCAGGCAGCTGTTTCAGTTTGATTCTTCTGCTTATGATTTAAGTTTTTCCTTTCATTTATGTGAATAAACTTATATTTGGGTTGTGGATTAATTTTTTTCAGCGAATTGGCTGTTTTTATTGTATCCCTCCCCCTCTAGTGACTCTTGCGTGGAGTTCCACTTCTTGGGTATTGCTATCCCATACGTCACTAGCTCATGGACTCTTGCCAATTACATGAAAGAAAACATAATTTATGTAAGAACTTACCTGATAAATTAATTTCTTTCATATTGGCAAGAGTCCATGAGGCCCACTATTTTTTATGGTGGTGGATTTTTTTTGTATAAAGGAATATAATTATTTCCAAATTCCTTTGTTGATGCTTTTTACTCTTTCTTTTTTACCCCACTACTTGGCTATTCATTAAACTGAATTATGGGTGTGGTGAAGGGTGTTGTGACAGACCCCTCTGTCAACCTCCCTACGGATTATGGATTCAGGCATTATGTTAAGTCACCCTGTGCCCTTTATAGGTACAGGGTGCAAATCCAACAATACTGGATTGAGTAATTGTTTTGTCTAAGACATTTGGAGTTGTTTTTGAACCAGAAGGAAGCAGGAGAAGGACTATAATCAAGTATCTGAGCAAAAGGACCTGATTTAAAAAAAAACACAGAGCTCTGAGAGTTGAAGGAGAGTTTCAACCAGGTGGGAGACCTGCATAAATACCGGGCATATAGCCCTGAATAAAGTAGATTCTGTTTTACCTTCTAGACGGAGCTTGGTCTTGTGTTTGTGGGGAAATTAACTGGATTTGTGTGTTGCTGATCCCGTATTCAGGGCATCTTTCATCTGGTATTAACCCTCGATAGCAGGGTTATACCATAACAATTGGTGGCAAGTGACGGGATGGTCCTCATTGCCCAGAAGAGCAACTACACATCCAGACCTAATGGAAAACCGTATGAAAGGCTGAAAAGAGCCACCCTTAAAGACCTGCTAGAACAACTGGGCGGACAGCCCAGTAACCTCAGGAAGAGGGAGATTATTACAATACTAACCGAGATGGATGGAGTACCAGGGCCCGAAGGAACCAATGAGCACAGCATATCAGACAGAACCCCCAAAGAAGCAAGCTTTGACCGGGAGGTTAAAATAAGACTGGCACATTATGGCCCCAACCCGTCTGCCGAAATTATCAACAGGGTCATAGCAGCCGTGGAGGCCAACCTACTTCGCCACAGCGGCGCTGCAGCAGCCCAAGTCACAGCAACCCCAGTGGAAAAGAGACAAATACATTTTGCAGCTTTTAAAAACTTCATTGAAACAGAAGGAGAGATTGATGAGTACCTTGCGGATTTTGAGAGGCAATGTGCACTACACAAGGTACCCGCAGAGGACTGGGTCACGATATTATCTGGAAAATTATCCGGCCAGGCCAGCGAGGCTTTTCGGGCCATTCCAGATGAGGAAGTCAGGGATTATAATGCTGTAAAAGAGGCTCTGCTCTCGAGGTATGCGATTACACCGGAGGCATACAGGAGACGGTTCAGAGACACTGTTAAACTAGCTGGAGTTTCCTACGTCGAGTGGGCATATAAGGTGCACCGCACAGCAGCTCACTGGATGGCGGAGTGCCAAGCCGTATCTGGGGAAGAGGTGCTGCAGCTATTCCTGTTGGAACATTGCTTCGACAAGTTATCCGCAGGAGTTAGAGAGTGGGTTCGGGACCGTAAACCCTCCACCCTGCATGAAGCTGCTCACCTGGCAGATGAGTATACGGATGCCCGCAAACTGGGCACTGCTACCACTAAGATCCCTGCCAGAGTGGAGTACAGACCCACAGTCACCCCAGCAGCTACTAGTTACCAACCCCCGGCACACCGCTCTACCAGCCACGAACTATCCTCAGACAGCCCGGTTCAACTCACGGGATTACTCACAGCCTATTCAGTGCTTTGGATGTAAGCAACTAGGGCACAAAAGACCAGAGTGTCCCCTAAACACAGCGAACCAAGCACAGTCCTGGAAAAGATCCCCCGGCGGAAACCCACGTAACCCTCAGCCTGCTGCCCACTGCGTAGAGAAGGAAGAATGCTGGGGCATCCTACATGAAGCAGACCCCATGCAAGCTGCCCACCCGGATAACCGGCAACAGCACCGGCAACTAGTTAAAGTGAATGGGAAGGAGGTCAGTGGTCTACGGGATACTGGTGCTACCATGACCCTGCTC